>NW_021833026.1:600000-892098 GCF_006345805.1 Octopus sinensis
CATATTTGGAGACAAGAAATTCTGCGATTGTGGCTAAGTGCCATTTTTTTCCTTTTATTACTCGCAGAATACCCGACCTCCGCAACAGGTAGTCGACTGTTTTTCCAAACTTTTAAGAAACTGGAAGAGCATTAATTCGCTTTTGAAAGAAATTGAGGCAAGTCCTCTTCCAAGGGTCTTGCGGTCCAAATACAACCTCTCCTTATTTGCAGGCTGGAGGTGTAACTTGAGAGTCGTAAGTAATCGGCGTATTTGTTGGTCAATATCATCAAATTCGTAAGGTTCATATTGATTAGCCCAATATAATAATATATAGGGATAATGCATATTCATTGATTCCACGAAACAAATTTACAGCATTCAGGTTTGTTTTTGACAACATAGTTATCCTCTTCTTGACATTCTCCAATATGGAGTCCATAACTTTATTCTTGAGAACATTACTTCCGCCATCTTCAAGTACACCCAAGTAGCGATATCCGTTGATTCCATCGACAGTCTCACAGCATGATAAAGATTCCACATTAGATGCTGATTTTTCGGAATTCATCTCTAGGCCGACACTTTCAAAAAATCCATTAACAGCCTCCATCATTTTGACTAACACATCTTCTTTGAGGGCAACTATTTTCAGATCGTCAATAAAGAAGAAATGATTGGTGGAGTATGTCAACATATTGGGATCTTCCCGACTAATTTCGAGTTTGGGAAACATGGAGTTAAGCATCCTGCTTAGGGGATCCATCGCCATAACGAATAGCAGCGGGGACAATGAATCTCCTTGGAGTATTCCCCGGCTTAACTTTACTTTCCCAATTCTTTTCCCATCGATATGTAAGTTTACTGTCCACTTCTTGACTATGTTTTTTACAAAGCTGACAATCCAATGTGGTATTCCAGAGCAATCCAATACGTGGAACAAGAACTCGTGATCAACTGAGTCAAATGCCTTCTTCACATCGACCCAAGCAGAATAGAGGCCATTTCCATACTCCTTATTTAAGCATTGGTTAATGAGGGCTTGCTCTTTGGCGCCTTGACATTGCTTCCTCGTCCCAAGCTGATTATCTGAGATTAAGCCAAATGCCTCGATGAAATCGGCCAGTTTGGCATTAACACATTTGGTGACAAGTTTATACAAAGTTGGCATACACGTTATAGGGCGTAAGTCCTTCGGGGTCTCACACTCACTTTTTTTAGGGATCAAGTAAGTTACGCCAGTGTAAAACCAGCTATCAGGCGTGTACTCTCCATTAATTATTCGGACTATCTCTTTACACAGAAACCCATGCAAAGAATCCATCTTCTTTAAGAAAAAGTTATACGTTCCGTCGCATCCGCATGCCTTCCAGTCAGGTGCATATTTGAGCATATCCATAATAAAATCACTTGTGAATTGAGGTCGCATGGTTTCAGCGCCAGTACACCTCACACCCACAAAATCATAAACTACGGGCCCCATATTTTTCTTGCTCCAGACATCTTCCCAAAATGATAAGCACTCACCATCACCAAACCCATACAGGGTGGCTTCGTTGCTCGAAGATAAGTTTCGATAAAATCTTCTGCGGTTTAATTCAAAACACGCATTGTCTTTCCGGAAATTTTTCCTCGAGGAATGGATAGATATCTGTTTCTTTTTGATTCTAATTAGATCATTCAATAGAGTCTCAATTCTGGTTAGCTCCCCCTTCTTAGACTTCTTATATCCGTAGCGGCAGAGAACATCCATTGCCTTTTGCTTTTCTGCCTGAGGCAAGGTTTGTTTGGAGAAGGAACGAACTGTGTCAATTTCATCTGCTAATTTAGAGATTTTTCTTCCGTGTTTTCCAACCATGTGCTCTGTGGTCTGGCTCTCGTAGTTAAGGCCAAATAAGCACACTGTGCAGCATATAGAATATCGGTAATTTGATTAATATCTTGGGGCGGATCATCTTTTGTAATATGATAAATTGCAGAATTTAATCCAGCCAGGATATCAGTTTTTACCATCCTTCGTTGCACCTTTGGAGTTGGCTTTCGAGAGTCTCTCTGAATAGACTGAACTTTCCCAATTTGGAATTTGAGTTCCTCTAGGCAATTTCTGAAACTGGAAATTTCTACGTCCACATCATCTTGCACTCTGGAAGAGTCGCATCTTCCTTGCACATTGTTATTCCGTCTAGCCATGCTCTTTAGTTGGCATAAACTGGAGCACTTTGCCGAGTACTTCTCATTGAACTTCTCCAGGACAAGGTTCCAACCACCTCTTGGCATCCTTCCAAGTCTTTGCTTCGCGGCAAGGGCAATCTGAGACACCCATTCGCCTTCAGAGACACCATTGACATTTCCGATGATCGCAGAAAGAGAATGCAAGTTAGTTTTGGCAGCATCACCAACAAGATCTTCTTTAACACCATTAGCTCTTGTGGCATTGTGAGGTCCCATAGGCGACGGTCCTGTCTTTTTTAAGTTCTTTTTATTTGCAGGAAGGCCCGTAGGTTTCGTTTTCCTTAACTGCTTGGAAACGTACATGCACACACCACAACAACTAAATAATTTTTTTGTAGGTGCATAATCAATTTGCTTAAATGAACCAAATAAATAATTTTAGAAAGTTTGATTGATCTAATTAAAACCGCGACATATTGTTTTAATTTTTGAGTTGAGTCATTGGTTACCGCAAAAAATTTTTTGTCTCCTCCCGTTGTGATTGAAAAAAGTCTGATGGCTCTTCGTTGTTCGCTTTTGATACTGGTAAAACATTAGTTTGAGATTCCACGTGTTGATACCTTCTCAAAGTGCACCTCTCTGCCTGGATCTCGTGCTAATAGGGATGAATTTGCAAAATTAAAGAAATATCAGCGCTTTGCTGTTTGGCAAATAAAATATTTTGGAGAAAAAAATTTTTAATTGTCGCAACTTTGGATGGGAGTTTATATTTTATTTGTATTTTTTTGTTTTACGAAAGCATTAAAGATAGGAATTCAAAATTTCTACATTGGCAGCCAAATTAATGAGGAATCAGTGAAAAACGTCAGGATTAAAACTGGGTTTCCCGAACTTTTTCTTTCGTGACACCCCTAAAAATGTTGATTTTATCGTCAGCAAACCTAAATTATATTTAAATAAATATTCGTTAAAAACATTTTACCAAAGAATATCAACAAAAAGAACTCTTTTCGAGAAACTAATGAGAATAATGTAATTGTTTTGTTACTATTACAAACTCCTTTAATATCAGGAGTTAAACTTGAGAGTTGGACTTTCCTGTCAACCGACGCATTAATCGATTCTTGTATTTTCGCAGGGTATAACGAAAATGCAGATTCACATAAATATATTGTCGAAAATGGTAAGAGCACGCGGACAGCCTGGTCTGACAATTATGGATACTAATTTTGTATTTTATTCCAAAAACTGAACAATGATTGACGTAAAAGTTCAGAAGGAAGAAAAGCTTTGCACAATTTTTTGTGACAAAACATCATCCCTAGTATTCGCCCGTAGCACCCACTTTGAAAAATGCTGATCTAAAAAACAAACCTCAAAAGAAGCAGAGGTAAATTATCTAAAAAGAAAATCATAAAGAATAAAAACCACATGAAATAAAAAAACAGCATTAAAAAGATATAATTTGAGTAAACAATAAATATATATTAACATCAGATAGACAGTATTGAATCATTAATCTCGTTAATAATTGATAAAATTAAAAACAATTTCTGTCCACAATGCCACAACATTTTACGATCAATTTCAGTTTAAATCGGCTTTGATTATAATTCAATATTTTAGCAGTTTTATGTTCGCCAGACCAATTATAAAATATTTGTTAATGTTAATAATCTTCATCTAACACCAAAAGTGTAAATTGAATAAAAAGGAAATCTTAAAAATATTTATCAACATGCTTTGCTCGATTTATTGAATTATAATCAAATTTTGTAGTTTCTAGAAAATTCTTTTTACATGTATTTCGTGCACGAATTTCTAATCACAATTCTTAACGATTCGGACTTGTCAAATCTTTTTCGGAAATTAACTGAATTTATTACTTTTATACCTTCATTTGATTTAATTTCACAGTAATTTTCATAATTCGAGTTTGATATTTCTTATTCATTATCCTCATCGTTTTTGAATGTAAATTATATATTAACATCAGATAGACAGTATTTCATTAAATTAAAAACAATTTATATAGTTTCCAGTGCTATTCGTGTAACTATGATCTGCCTTGTGAACATACGTATATCTTTGAGTATCCTCGGGAATATAAGAAGGCGATAAACATATTTGCGAAAGAAGACAGGCCTGGTCTCAAAACAACTGTTAAATGTGAACAATGCGGTCATGAGGAGGCATTCTATCAAGAAATACAAATGAGGTCGGGAGATGAGCCAATGTCGACGTTCTATCGATGTTGCAAATGCGAATTTACTTGGAGAAAGGACTAAAGTTTTGATGTTTTTTTGTTTTCAAAGTGTCGTTTTATTATCAAAAATGTTCAAATATAACTGTTATTAATTTTAACAAATTTTTAGTAGTTTAGGTCGAACTTGTTTAAATCGGCTTTGATTATAATTTAAAAAATCGATGCAAAGCATGTTTAAAAATATTTAAAAATTTTTTTTTTCAATTTATACTTTTTTATTTCAAATTAAGGTGTTTAATATGATTTATTTGAAAAATGTGTTTTTTTTGCATAATTTGATATTGTTAAATGTTTTTGTTTTGTTTATTATGCGAAATGATTATATTTATACCAAATTCGTAGTAAAATATTATAAATAAATAAAAATAGTAAATATAAAAAACATTATAGTGCGATGAAAATATTTACATATTTTGATTTTTCTTATATATTAATAAATATTTCGTAATCTAACACGTAATTGTTGAACGATATAATTCTTATTCAACCGAATTAACCAAGATTCTATAACGTAAAATATTTTTTAATAAAAAACATAAATACATTTTTTATTGATGTCGATTGCTGTGGTTTGTTCAAGTAATCAAATAGGAGCATGCAGCTGTTAATTTTCGTTTCTTTATCGTTAATTTAAAATTTTTATACTTTCTAATGATCGTCTTTAGAGATATTTCGATTAAATAATAAATCTACAAAAAATTGCTAAAAAAATAACTATAAAACTATAGATGTCGACACGGCACGTTATTTGTTAATAATCTATTTATTTTGACTAAATAAAATAAATTTACTTAAATGATAAAATAATTTTTCGGGTCACCCCTAGTACTTTCTCGTTGCACCCATTTGGAAAATGCTGATCTAAACAAACTAACTTCAAAAGCAACAGAGGTAAATTATCGAAAAAGAATTATAAAAAGTAGAAACCACATTAAATAAAAACCGCATTAAAAAATATATAATTTTAGTAAACAATCGATATATATTAACATAGATAGACAGTATTGCATCATTAATCTTGTTAATTATTGATTAAATTAAAAACAATTTATATAGTGTGTTTGTTTATTATTTAGTAGAATGCTTCTTTTCTGTCCACAATGCCACAACATTTTACGATCAATTTCATACAAAGACAAACTCAGATTCCAGTGCTATTCGTGTGATTATGATCTGCCTTGTGAACAAACGTATATCTTTGAGTATCCTCGGGAATATAAGAAGGCGATGAACATATTTGCCAAAGAAGACAGGCCTGGTCTCAAAACAACCGTTAAATGCGAGCAATGCGGTCATGAGGAGGCATTCTACCAGGAAATACAAATGAGGTCGGGAGATGAGCCAATGTCGACGTTCTATCGATGTTGCAAATGCGAATTTACTTGGAGAGAGGACTAAAGTTTTGATGTTTTTTTGTTTTTAAAATGTCGTTTTATTATCAATTATTAATTTAACAATTTTTTAGTAGTTTAGATCAAACTTGTTTAAATCTGCTTTGATTATAATTTAATAAATCGATGAAAAGCATGTTTATTTATGTTGAAAAAGGCAATGTGACCGCACACGTGCCGCTGTGGCTGCACTGTTGACCTTTTCGGTCTGCACCCTTTATCGTGCAGGAGGAGTGCCGGACGTTTCCCGAGGCATTCTGCTATGAACTCATCATACGGCGGGATTTCCTTCGGTCCTCGAACCACCGGGTCTTGACCGCGGCGACGGGAAACGTCCTGACGGGATGACCCTTTTCCCCTTTGAAGGCGGAAAAGGCCTCGTATGGGGTGCAACCTGCTGGGACATTTTTTCTGCTTCTCACTTAACTTCGTGTGCTCTGGAGGCTAAATCTGCAGCTAAGAAAGCTGAAGATTAAAGCTATCAAAATATTCTGCCCTCTCGGAGGAGTTTTCTGTGGTGCCGATAGCGGCGGAGACGTCGGGTGCTCTTGGTCCAAAAACTGAAAAGTTCCTTCGCAAGCTCGGAGCCAAAATCTCAATGCGCACCCAACATTGATAAGCACTTTTTTTAATTTGTGTTCTTGAAATACACAAACTCTGCATCTATATATCCTAAAAAGTGCACAACAAAAATTTTGATTAAGCTTTTTAGTAATATGAGACATCGCTTATTTGGTGATAACAATTTTTTGCTATAGTATTGTAATTCATTTTTATTTAAGAACAATTTCGGTTACTGTTTTTCCGTGGAGTAATGGGAAATACCTCTCGTGAGACTAAATTTTACGGACACCTTTTCGAAGACGCATATAGTTGATTCTATAATCAGTTTAGCTTCCCCCACTAAGAAGGCTGAAAAATATAAAATCTCGAAATATTCCAATCTGTAACACAACATCATCTTTTCTCCAATTTTCGTAGAAACGTCCGAAGGCAAGAGTAATAAATCGTGGTTTGAGTTTGGCTTCAGAGTTTGTCGAAATCATTAGGGTTTTTTTCTCGTAGATTAGGTCATGTTGCAGAACAGCCGGTAATGTTTTCCGGGGTTGTCCATGAATTTTTGTCCATCTGTCAGAAAGTATTCTTCCATGGTCTGATAGGCGGGTGCAGTTGGATCCATTCCCAGAATGTGCCCGAATAGCCTTCAGCAGCCTCTATTATGTACATTGATATAAAAATTAATAGTTGTACTCTCCTCCTTCTTTCAACTTGATTTAAAAAAACTCACTACGCCAGTTGAGTTGATTAGAGCTACGTGCTTATTTGAAATTGGCCAAAGTACTGAGAAAATAAATTTTTCCTTAATAAATTGTGAAAAAATTGACCAATTTGCGAGGGTTAACTGTATATGTTACAATTACAGATTTAGAGTTATTAAAAGAACTCTTTTTAATTTTCGACCGAAAAAATTAATTTGAGCAGTTTTTATTCCAAGAGAAGCAGAAAAAAGACAAGTTAATTAGGCAGACGATATATTTATCAACAACTGTCACTGTCAGTCGAATTCCTCCGAGATATGTCCAAGAGCTAAAGAAAGCCGGCAGTTTGTGTCAATTTCAGTGTATTTGGGTAAACCAGCGGTCACGTTGAATTTGATAGAGACATCATCTACGCTTTATATTCAATTACAATAGGAAACAAGTTGGTTCTCGACTTTCCCAAACATGTTTGAAATTGATTTGGAGATGGACAAGTCTAACTTATTTGTTCAAAAACACAATTTTAAAAGCATGACCAAACTCGTTATGCAAGGAATTTTAAATTATAACAAAAAGTGATCACATCAGCCAAACATCTTTGTCTAAATAAATAATCTATTTTTAAATCTTTTTTTATTATCTCCGTACATAGCCCAGCATGAGCACCCACAACACTACTTTTGGTGAGGAAGGAATCTAATCGGGCCACTGGTGATGGTCTCTTAAAGTGTCACCGGTTAGCGAGAGTGCCCTCCGAATATAAGTTACTAAAAGGCCTTTTCAGAGAAGCCTTAAAGGTCCTCTGCGTGATACTAAAAATTGCAGTATTATTGAACCGCATTACACAAAGACAATAATTTTGTGATATAATATATTTACTTTTCAAGCATTCATATTTAAATGGGTCTAGTATTCAAACTCGCACATATTTTGAGTAAAAGATTATCAAAAACAAATTTAGGTATTCTAAAGTGTCCTGTAATGTGCTTTTTACCAATTTTTGACTTATAGATAAAAGTGAGTGTATTACTCATGGGAGTGATCTCTTTACTAATCGACTAAATATTTTATTATTTCTAATCTATACAATCGAAAATTCATTTTGAAGCAAAATAATTTTTATTACCATCAAGGTGGGGTTTGGGCAGTTTTAAGGAATGGTACTTTTGAAGACTTAATTTGTGATTTTACCAAATAAATCTACCATTTCTCAATGCAGCTTGAACAATCTCAGTGATTCTTGACTAGTTTGTTTTTGTCAGTGTTAGGGTGTGGCATATACAAGACACATAAATTTGATCGATGAATATAGCAGACTGAGACACTTTTAGAATAGATTGTGCATTCTAATTAAATGCAGCTGACAATTGGATTACCCAGTGGTGACCATTAGACCACCCAGGACGAACAAAACATTGTAAACATTCCAATAAACAATCTACCTATCAAAATATAGTAAAATAACAACAAAATCAGTTATATCAAACAGAAATTGAGGTTAGGAAAAGTTACTTTTTCAGGAGGTCGAGTTCCTGTTGAATTTGAATTATTTCTGTGGTGTAAAAAAGTTATTTTACCATCCATTTTACAAATCAGTCTCCCTTCATTGTCGAAAAGAGGCTTTCCTGAATTTTTGTAGAGAGAAAGCGCTTCCATGCAGTCCTCCTTGTCGATATTCTCCATCAATGCTTGAACTTTTTTGAGAACGTGGTAATATGTATCACCAAATGGTTCTACGTATGTTTCCTGTTGGTTCTGAGGTTCAGAGGAACTTTTTTGGCCAGTTTCCTGTAGAGTTATAAAAATTTCTTGTTATCAAAACATTTTTTTCTTCTTCAGATCCAACCATTTTAATTACTATCTATGAGTAATTACAATCTTATTTGCTTTTAGGTTTGCCGATTTTATCTTGCTGATAAATAATACATTATTTTAATTAATATATACTAATATTTAAATTATTTTTTACGTTCTGCATTAAACCATTACATTTTAGTAAAAATGTGATCCATTCTTATGGCCTTATCTTATATTATGTCAATAACGAATTAATGTTATTATAATCAATTATTGACGTTTTAATAGAACCAACTAAATTGAGTGGAAAGTGGCCACAGAGAAAATTAAACAAATACTTAATTATTTTCCCTACAAAATTAGCCCACAGACCCGTACCTGATAATGCAGCCCATTTGATAAATCCTGTTAATAATTGAATACTCAAAACATAATTGAATGAAGGCAGATAATTCCTGCGTTTCTGAATTAAATTCCAGCCTTTCGTCAATGAGGTACTTGTAGAGCTATTGTTTGTGTGGCACAAAACTCGAAAATGTTTCTGTTTTATTAATAAATTATTTAATCAATTTGTGATAACTTTGTAGTATAACTACTTATAATAGTTTGCTTTATTCTTTTTTAAGTACAAATAACATTCTTTCTGTGCTTAGTAAATCATATCCGTAGGACAGACTCAGTTAAGAGTGGTATTATTAAACCCAAACTTTGAACACGACCTTAGTCAAAAATCTTTTCTGTCAAAAAATAGACAGTACTTTACTCCATGTCGTAAATGACACAATTCTTTCTGGGTGGGTACTCTCAAACCCATCAGAGTGAACTGATCTCATTCTGGATCCAAATTGTTTCGAATTCTATTCTACAAATTCCGAATGGAAACACTGTCAGTGTGTGCGATTAAGTAAAATTTTGATTATAATTTTATGGTTAACAACCACAAAAGTAAGCTGCCCTGTAAAATAGATAAGTTTACTCGTCGAAGACATTAACTCGGACTCGAATAGGAGGAGAATCGACTGAAAGCAGACGCAATAATTAAAAATCAATTTTACCTGGACTATTCAAATAAATTATAATGCTCTTAATTATATGGTTGTCTCTCTGAACGAGTTAGTTAGCCTTGTTCTGTCAGGAAATTGAGACTAGGCTCACATCCAGTGATCAACATTTTCAAAAAATGACCTTCCCAGTGATTCTAAAGAAAAAAGCAAATCGCATTGCACTAGTTCTGGCACCTGGTAGCAAGTAAAACGCGAATACAACCACATTGAACGCCAATTGAAATATAAATGGCACAAATTAGTAACTTGAGAAAAAGATGTAAAGTCGGCTTGAAAACAAAGATGGAAGATATAAAATAATCTCAAATTTTAATTAATCTACATCTACTCTGTTTTATTTTGTTCAACAATAAAAATTCAATTCATAAAGAATATTTAAAACACAAAAACGAGAAATCTGCCTTTATTTGACAAACTATAAATTTAAAATTCGTCCCAAAAATTATTCCGTTTCCGAGCTCTGTCAAGAATAGACATCGCGGAGATATCTTCCTCGTCTGCAAATTACAACTAACTTATTCCAACCATAAATTCTTTCCATTTTCGGACGAATATTTCCTGTGAAGTCCAACGGGTTTTCGACGTTGTTAGAATAAATTTCCCGCTCTGGAGATATTGAAACTCTGTTTTCCCGCGGTTTGTCAAAATTTTTCACAACTTTCTCGTTTTTAAATGTGTCAAAAAAGCATTTTTTCTTGCTTTTTTTAGGCACTTTATAAATAAGTGTTACTGTGCAATACTTGCTGGTCGAAAAGTAGTTTTTTGAGTGCACTTAATTTTGGATGGTTTTTCAACGGTCTTTTCTTCAGTGACAGGAGAAGGGTCTTCAGTCCCAATACCAATACTGATAGCATCCACTCCCAAAGTCTCCCTAAGGAGTAAAATGACCAAATGTACGGGACGTCTGTTTGTGTGGAGGTTTCAGCATCTCGGGCTGTCTGAACAGCCACACTAAATTTATTCGGAGGCAGATGAAATGCCGTTTTTGGAAAAGTTTTTTTATTTTGTTCGACTTTTATTTTTTCCTTAGGAGCGTCCAATCTGTAAATAAAAAGCATTTTTGGGTACATTTTTGACATTTGTACACCCACTTGATTTGGCTTTGATGTCTCCCCTGTCGATATACTTTTAGGTGAATCAGTTCTTGGATCATCTAAAAATTATTACTTTGGAGAATCGGCGGGAAATGAACGTGGAGTGGCCGATTGGTCGTCCCACATTTGAGCATTTCGGGAAATGAGTTGGAGAAAGTGATTCCGACTAAAGTGCATTCCTCTTCCTCGTTCCTCATATTCCGAAGCCAGTTTTCGAAGGCGGAGGATCTGCTCATACCAATTCTACGATTCAGGCCACTTTCGGTTCAACCTCCTCATCCTTCCCTTCAGTGGGGGACCTATACGTGGACTGGTACTCCGAAGTCCTTCCTCTACAAAATTATGATGTCTTATTTACCGCGGCTGCTTGTCAAATATTTTCGGCACTGTTGTTATGACTACTTAAATATTTTGTTACCTTTTTTATTGGTAGATTTCTACAAATAAAAATTTCATTAAAACCTTTTTTTGGGGTTCGGTGATGGTTTTTGGAGGTTTTCTCTCTTCAATAGTCCAATGCCTGTATTCTCGTTGATATTCAGATTTTTGCTATGATTTATATGAGATGGGATACTCTGGGAGCTGGTCTCATTTTTTCGACGGTGGAAGGGTCCGTGGTTACCATTTTTTCAGGTTTAGTTTTTGTAGTGTCATCAGTTTGAATCGAAATGTTGATTTTTGATTCATTTTGAAGTTTTGTGATTTTTTGAATTTGTTCATTCCCTTTTTGTTCCGACATGTCAGGTCTCGGAGGAGTAGGCTGAGGTTGTTCTATTTTTGTATGCGGAAGGCAGATTGTATTTGTTGGTTTCTCAATATGAAAATTGGAAATACTTTAGAAAAACGTTTTCTAATTTTGTATAAAATACCATTCGAGAATTTGTCATTTTTTCCTATAACTGCATACTCCGAATCCCCATTGACCAATTTTTCCGATGGTGGAAATCTCTTTTTACGGGCAAAAAATGGTTCTATAAAGAATTATGAATTTTTATGTATCCACCACATATTTCCTCACGCATTACAAGTAGTAACCGTTGCTACGAGTCTAGCCGTCTATAATTTAATGAACACTTATTTATTAAATTTTATAAACAATTATTTATCAAAAACTCAACCTAATTATAATCATCCATTTTCGAGTTTCTAATTTAATCGCTCATAATATAAAATTATGCACATCAAACAAAAATTCAAATCATAGTCCCAACTAGGGAGACTTCCTCCTCGGATACAACAGGGTCAGGGAGTTGGCTGACAGATGGGAGAACCACCTCAGCACGCAGTCCATCATACTCTTCCTCCAAGTCACCTCCCCCAACAGTAAAGTCAAGAGAATCAATCCCTTCAAGCATAAGACTACACTCATCCATAGTATGGCCAATCTCCTCCAAATCGACAGTAGGAGTACGAATACTGAGGACAGACATGACCTACCAGTCAGAAACAAAACCAACTGATTTATTAACCAAATTCAAGTCGTGTTGGGCGAGAATGGAAGTGAGGTTGTCCACAACTGCATCAATATAGTCAATTCTCTTCTCAATTCTCTTTCCTCTCCTCATAAGACGCAATGTCTGCAAAAATGACATTCATTTAACACCTTCAATTTATTGGAGGAATGGACACTTTCTCTGATGAGTTGATTGACTCTATAACTCACCCAAAGTACTATACAGGCAGAGGGAATCCTCCTTTTCCTTCCTTTGGACTCCCAACTCCTCCACCATCCACTCACATTTGTGCACAAATAAGTCAGACTGGCTTATTTGTCCATTTAACTTGATTAGACCATCCTGCATATTACAAGTGTCCATCCTCCTTAATATTCCTACCAGAGTGGTCTCGTCCACTCTCCATGAAAGTTCTTTGGCTAGTTGTTGTAAGGAAAGCACTCTGTTTTCCAGAATGTGGACAATTTCAGTCTCCAATTGCTATGAAATAGGGAAATGGAATACTTTAACACAGCCAGTGTGAATATATTCCTTTTCATTGCTGGAAATAAAGAGACTGGAAAGGGAATTGACGAGGTTGTCCACAGTCCAGGATGTGTTTAGGGAGAATGATGTGAGGGATTGAAGTGTCCCTTCTCTGGTGATGAGGGAGGAGGTGAATACTTTTCCATTTCTTGAATTACATCGAATAGACATGGTGGAATACGACCGTTATTTGTGAATACATTTTGGATTGAAAGTAATGATAATTTTATTTGTTTTGTGGCAGACATATGCTGGTTGATTTGTTTTGACCAATATTTGACTTTGGATAGTCTGTCTTGGGGGTTGACCTTGCTTATTGGTTGGTACATATTATACAAAGCCGAGTCACACATCGGCAAGATCAATCTATTATTTATTTTAAATTGATATATATTTATAATATAATTAAGAATTCATTAATTATTTTAACAAATATCAAAAAAGATTGACGGGCTGGACAAAAAGTTGAAGGCGTCATAGTAAAAGAAATTTCATTTTTAAAAGAGTCTTTTTTACTTTCAATTCTCCTGCCTACACAAAGCCATCCTAAGGTCTCTGAGATGAGTTTGAGGGTCGATAAAGAACAGTGATTCTCAATTTTTATGTACTAAAAAACAAAATTTTCTAAAGATCCTATCGGATTTTAGACATGTTTTTAATTGATCGTCTTTATGACGTGACTTGGTGTAGAAAAGCGGAGATTTTATTTCAGACCAAATGATGGCATTGCAATAAGCAATGAATATGAATTAAATTCGGACATTTTTGTTTCAAAAAACACAAATTCTTTTATTTTCCAAGACATGTTCGGACTCGAATAGAAGGAGAATCGACTGAAAGCAGACGCAATAATTAAAAATCAATTTTACCTGGACTTTCAAATAAATTATAATGCTCTTAATTATATGGTTGTCTTTCTGAACGAATTAGTTAGCCTTGTTCTGTCAGGGAAATGAGACTAGGCTCACATCCAGTGATCAACATTTTCAAAAAATGACCTTCCCAGTGATTCTAAAGAAAAAGCAAATCGCATTGCACTAGTTCTGGCATCTGGTAGCGAGTAAAGCGCGAATTCTACCACATTGAACGCCAATTGAAATATAAATGGACAAATTAGTAACTTGAGAAAAAGATGTAAAGTCGACTTGAAAACAAAGATGGAAGATATAAAATAATCTCAAATTTTAATTACAAATAAATTTGTGTGGCCGTTCAGACAGCCCTTTTATTTTCCAAGACATAAAAATTATTTTAAATACCTACCTAACACAGGCCATTAATATATATTATTATCATTAACCAGACATTTTTCAATTTGCAAGGAAAAAACAGTTTTTCTAAGTGTATTTTTAAGGAATTTTCAACGCTTTTAGCCATTTCGTCAATTTTTATCATTACTCACAGGTAAACTAAATGTCAGTAAACTATATTCTGACGACTGCTAATAACTAAAGCTGCAATGATCTTGTCTTTCTTGGCTGCCAAATAATCGGAATAGTGGCGGAGGCTTGGAATTCAAGAGGCAAATTGCCATGGGACTGAGTGCTTTCCTGAAAATGAACAATATATGAAAAATCGGAGATATTTGTTTAAGGAATAAATTCAATCGTGTTTTTCAAATATATAAATATTTCAAATTATCAAAATATTTAAATAAATTTCAAATAAAACTATATCTTGTTCTTGTGGGAACAACTAGAAGTTAATGGACAAATATGATAACGAAATTATTCAAAATGTATTTTAACAACCAAAACATAGGATATTTGGGGAGAAAGTCTCTTAAAAAAGAAGACTCCTCAAAAACCTTCCCAACCCCCGAGAACTCTAAAATACTCTCCCTCATCCTCCTCCAAGACCAGTCTTATAAAGAATGGAATAAAACAATTAAATAGCCTGGAGACATCCCAGAAGGAATCCACCCCTCAAACCACCCCCCAAATGTCCTCCCCCTCCTTCGAATTTCCCGCCATTACTGATATCCCAATCGACAAATCTACAAGTCGAGGGAGGACCTCGAATTACAGACGGCTGAACATGAAAAGACAATATCACCCACCTGGAAAGAGAAAGTCGAGAAAATATCCGCGATTCCGTGGAAGGACAGTCACGGAAGACCCCTCAGGTGAGGACCAGGTGATATTCCAGCTGACTTTGTGGTGGAACACACAGAGAGAGTGGTCTCCCTCTGCGATGGGTGGGAATTGGAAGGGGAGTGTCCTTCATTTGAGGGTTCTGTGGTGAGGGATGTGATAAAACGTGGTGATTGGGGAGTATCCTTCTAGATCAGTCATTGGTGGCCAATTTGTTCAAAATGGAGTCAATTGTGGGAGTAATAAACACAGCAGGACTCCACTTTGCTCAAAGAAGGGGGTCTATTGGCCTGGTTATTGTGGATGATGATATAATCACTGAATTACCCCAATTTGTAGTGCACTGACTGACCAATGTAGCACTCCAATCCATCTGTTCGGTGTATTAACAATAAATGTAATTATTATGAAATTAAGTCAATCACTGCCCAACTGACAGACCCGAATATTACCACAGTCGTCCTTCCCAGCAGAATATGTCTCAGGACCCTGCCTTTACTGGCTGTGGCATTGGGGACCAGGCTTGTCTCATTCGTGGCAATAATCGACGGTCAGAGGGTACTACCTGTGCCTGGATTTTCCACTGATTTATTCAACACAGTTCAAGTGTGACTTTTTGTTACAGTTTGTATAGAATATAAAGCACTACCATGGAATTACACGTTTTTGTGCTTTTGTAAACATAATGGACTGTGAATTGCTTGAGAAGGCTAAAATGGTGTTTAATACTGACAAGATTGTGAGTTATCCACAGACTGAGACACTCCTAAAGTGTTGTCCTGTCAATGAAATGGACTGTCGGGTAGAATAACAATTTGAGTGGGGAGAGTATTGTAGGGATAATGGAGCATGTCCACCTTCAGTACTCTTCGTTTATAGTGGTGTGTGACACTCCAAGCACAGTGGAGACATTATACAACAATATTGCCCGGACTACTGCTTTAGGCATGATTTGATATGTCAGTGTTCAGGCACTGTGCTGGCAGTCCATCAATATTCCCCAAAGGCACTGAGACTTGGAGTCCTCAAAAGACCCAAATTCAACCTTCTGTTCACAACTGAGAGATTCGGTCGTTATTTATTGTCTGATTGTGTGAGTACTGGTGAGTGTTGTGTCTGATTGGAAGCATTCATTTACTATGGAGTGCTACAGTCATTCTTCTCTGCCATTGGTCTAGTCAGGAATATGTTCTGTGTTACCCCCATTGATCAGGTCTCCTCCTTTAATGACTCCTCTCGACATGTCCATCAACTCCATGTGGATAAATGTCAGTTTAGAGAGCTTTTGTGTGACTTGTTTGTGGGTGATCACAAATATATATTCCTTACTAGTGGTGATAAATATGATCTTCATCCCAATGGTGGTGTTTGTGTGTTATTAGGCAGTGATTGGGGGAGTTTGTGCTCGAATTGAGGAGGTGGTTGGTCACCAAAGGTTCCATTCTGTCTCCAATGGGTCTCCACGAGTTTGTGAGGTCGGATTTGATGGGACTGAGGATGAGTGGACTTGTCTCCTCAATGAAGTGATATTACACGCCTCATGTTAATAGAATACATTTTTGTCACAGATTGCTAATTTTGTAAAGCCAGTTGACAATTGGTCGTCGTTCAGAGTGGATATAATTGATTTCTGTAATAAAATGGAATATGAATTGGTCTATGCAATATCAATGCTGTATTCTCTCAAATGGAGGGATCAGGGGGATGGGTTTGTGGCCTCTTCTGGGTTGTCGGTGGAAATGAGTGATTATGGCACTGTTTTTGTGCATGATCCTCCCTATTTTGATTCAGAGAGAGTCGAAGAATTGTTCAATGATTTGGTCACTCACCAGAGTCGGATAATTGAGAGGGGAATGGCACATGTGTCCCTAATCCACTATACTGTCCAGTAATGTGTGCATGACTAATATTAGTCCCACTGACAATCCTCGACTAATCGACATGAATGAGATTAGACAAGAATATGAGAATAAAAGTGTGAAGGGAGTCTCATTCGAGCAAGATTTGGACTTGTTGAATGAATTGGTGGGGAGGTTTGTGAAGATGTATGGGGATGTACCGGGGATGAGTGGGAGAGTTGTGGCAATGCTCCTACACGGAATTGGGACTCCTGCATTCCCGTCCTTCATTTGGAAATCTGTTAAACAGTTTTGGAGATGCGGGTTGTGTTTTGACTTTAACTCCCTCGTGAGATCAGCTCACAGTCTTTTACACATCCGGTCTTTTGATATTTGATTTTCTAATAAAATTACAGTTTACTCTCGATTGGAAGCTATAACTACATTTTTTGGACAAAATGCTTTTTTTGGTAAGGAAATTCCATTACTCGCCACGTTAAAATATTAAAAATTTATTAAAAAATTAATTTTGCAAATATTTATACTGCGTGTCTTTTTTGTGAACATGTAGAGTTTCCTGTCAGGTATTTCTAAAGTGGAGCTAGTGGTCTCCCCTTTGGGAGCTACAGAACATTTTAGGGAAGCCGCAAAAAATTGAGATCTTGAATAACAAAAATTTAAATTGTATTATTATTAATAAGCACACTGCAAAATAACGTTAGTAAAGTTATCCCGCTTGTGCCACCCTCTCCTGGATGCGTTTTGTTAATCGCTTCCAAGTCCCTTTGTTCCTCGATAGTTCCCTCAGGTAAAAAATATTTGATTTTTATTTTTGACTAGGACTGGCATTGATGACAGCTTTCAGTCTCGGGTCGGTTTCATTCTCGGCTCGCGATAAATAGATTTTCAATCTGACATCATGGCAATTCAAGCTTTTGCAAAGTAACAAAGAAAATTTTCCATATACACTGATTTAACAAACAAATTTCCTAATCTGCAGACGAGAGCTCAATTTGTTCAATTTTTAATCAAACTATTCTGTTAAACGTGGCTTCATCAAAACTAGTGGCGGTGATTGAGTCCATGACCTCTACTATAGTTTATTGTTTTCGTGACCAGACTAATAATTTTTTTTATCTTTAAAATTTTTGAGCACAAATTTGTCTGATGATAATACAATGAAAATGTGCAAATGTATTCAACTCGCATTTTCGTACCAACTCCAGCATGTCGTCGAGCCATATTAGGGACACCATCGGTGCACAAACATACAAGCTTCTTTAAATCAAATCCATAATAAAAGAGAATTTGTTGTAGTTTTACAGACTTTTAGTAATATCGTGCATTAGTACCAGTTCGAGAAATTTTTTTATAAAATTTAAAAATCGAGTCACAAGCCCAAAAAAGATTGCTAATTGGGCAATTCCAATAACGTTGGCTGTTTCATCGATCGCAGTTGAAAAATATTAAAATTTCAACAATTCAAATTTTAATTGCTGTTTCAAATTTCTTTGACATTTCTTTGATTCAAATTTTAAAGACATTTCTTTGATATGTTCGGCAACTGTGTTTCTAGTCAAAAAAATCTCTAATGAAATTCTCATTATCTGGACAAATAATTTTGACTGTTTTGACCAGACATTGTTTGATGAAATCAGCATCACAATATGATTTCCCATTCACTGCAAGCATTCTGCTGATTTCATAACTTGCAGTAACTGATGCAATACTTCGACTGTGATTTTTTGTGAAATGAGTCTGTGACGAAGTCAAATTATTTCATAACTCATTTAGCTTTGAAAGACGCGGTGAACCTTTTGGTTTATAAATAACTTAGTACCAAGTAATAATATTGCTAAGGGGTATTTCATGTCTCCACAAATATTGTTCAACAGTTTTAAAAATTGTTAGTCCTCTTGTGTCGAGTTCAAGGTGTTCAGAAAATAAAAATTCTTCTTGAATTACATCATTTTGATTAATATAAAATACGTAAATTGATAAAAATGCAAAACTCTCCGTAAATGTTGATTCATCAATTTGATTTGAAAATTTTTTTGTTCTTAAAAATGCACATAATGTTTCTTCGATATCAGATGCCATTTACTAAAAGGAATTAATCAGAATCACAATTAACCATTAAATTTAGCACTTCCTTGACAGCTGCTAATATTAAAGACTCTCCAATTGTATGAGGTTTTCCTGATTTTGCTATCAATTGTGATATTTTGTATGATGCTAATGGACCTTTTCAAGCATCTTTGAATTTTTTGTAAATATTTGGAAAAATGATTTTCTTAATTATTTTAATAATTTAATGTTCTTTTTTTTAATATTTTAACGTGAAAACTATAACTTTTTATTAATAAAGTTTAAAAACTGTGAAAATAAGTAGGGTTGTTCAATAAAGTTCAATTAGAATATGGTTCTTTTGAAATTAACGACAAACCAACTTAATGAAATAAAAAATTTTGATGACACCACTACTATACACGATAAAGAAAAAAGGAGAAGGCTCAGGACGCTTAAAAATCGTTTTTGCTTCAAAGTTCCTGAAAAAACGTATATAAAAGTCGGAAATAAAAAACTGCGTTTTTTTACTCTAGAAGAAAGTGAGCTAAAGTTAAAAATTATTGAGGTATCCATTTTAAAACAATTGAAGATCGAGCATATGAATACTCATTTTGTTAGAGACAGAATGCTCTCGTTATTAAGAGACCAAATATATTCAGTAACAAGGGAAGAAATTTGTAGTGTGATAGCAAAATGTGTCTATTGCCAAGTAATGTTGTTAATCAGTGTTAGTCGAAAAATTTCATGGCAACAAAACCAACACTTTCCTTATAAAAATTCATATTTTAGTCTTTTTTAGCAGTCGAACTTATTTATGCGAAACCAACAACAAAGTTAAAAAAACAAGAAATAAGAAAAGCTATTTTTTAAGAAGCCAATCGATACTGAAGACTGGAGGATCGTCTGAAATATAATTTTATTTTTGTCAAAAATACCGTTTTTGTCATCTTTCTTATTCCCTTTATCATCGTTTTGATCTTCGCCGCATCTCTTTTGATCTTTTTCTTGGTTTCGAAGTCCTTTTGGTTTTCTGTTGCCACACACTTTTGGGATTTTTAAATTTCTCATAAAATGTGTATATGTCCGTTTTTTATCGACGACATCTGATAAAATAATTGTTATACTAATCAAACAATATATTTGCCAGTCATCAGTTATGATAGGGTCTGGTAGTCTTATAAAATTGGCTCTTGGATTATCCCATTGACGCATAGCTTCTCTCTCGATATCTATAAACGATATCGATATCTATCCAAATGTCATCATTCATTGTATTTGAATTGTCCCATTCTCTCCACAGAGATTGTCTTTGTTCGTTTCTTTGTCTTTGAGTCTCATTTTGGCTATTCCAGTTGATGTCTGACCACTCATCGGCTTTACATCGACATGGAATTCTCATGCAAGTACAGTTGTGATTATCTTCAGGCATATTTAATTGTTAACGCGTAAATAATATCGACTGTATTTATAGTCGATTTGGGGCGTTTCGGCTTAATAAAATTAGAAAATCAAAAAAAATTTACGACATTGACGCGTAATTTATTATTAAAATAGTAAAAAATATATTTTATTACTAATATTTTTTCAATATATTATTAGTAAAAAAAAGAATCCCAAAATAGTTTTTATTTACTCCTTTTGCATAACACAAATTCTTGAGTTTAGCCATTTCCCCAATGGCTTGTAAAAACTATTGACTGGGTCTTTAAATAATACTTTCAAATTACCTTAGTAGTTCTTTTATCTTTAGAATACTGAAAACCAGCAAATTTTGCACAAATTTTGCACAAAAACTAACCCTAACCCTAACAACAAAACCAACAAAACCAGAATGACATTACAGACAATGGGAAAGAGTTCAAGAATAAATGCATAAAGATAATGTGCTCCGAATTAAGACGACCTAGAACACACCGGGTTCAGGGGCAAGTGGAGAGGTTTCTTATAGTCAATTTATTTGTAGGTTTAATCAATCAATTAAAAGATGGATTAGCTCTACAAGTGCATACAACGGAATGCTAGGGAAATTCAAGGAATTTTATCAATAAATTGTATACAAATATAACACTACACAACATGAAACTACGAAATGGGCGCCCTTCAAAATTTTTATGGGGGATAAAAGAGATTCGGAGAGAACAGAAGATCAAATAAATGCATTGTTAATGTTCGACGGAACAAATGCAGAACTAAGTGATGAGTCAAATTCGAATTATTTTGAAAATGGCCATAAAAGAACTGAGAAACAAGTGCATGAAAACCTTGTTAAAGCTGGAGAGAAAATGAAAAAACGTCGTAAGTAGAAATATGACGCAAAAGACATTGAATTGGAGATACAGTGCTGCTGAAACACGCCAGGGATGATAACCCTGGTAACCGTAGATACCCATTATATGACGAATTGGATATAAATAAGTACACAGTTTCAGAAAAATTTGAAACTACGTGTACTATTAATAAAGATAATGGAGAAACAGTATCAAACGTGCATTTTAGTAGATTGAAAAAATTTGATTAAAATTTTGAATTTTTTTATACGAATTAATTCTTATTTTTTATTGACTCCCATTAAATAAATAAATTTTTATTTATTTTGAAAATGTAAAGCACAAATGTATAATGTGTGATTTATGCAACAGGCAGAAATATAAAAACTAATAAAAGCTATAAAACCGGTGACATATTTTAAATTAGAAAAATACTTAATATCCCATCAGGTTTCTCAGGACAAATCTACCTTTGACAAAATTCATTTCTGAAAATAGAGATTCGCAGGCATACGTCGATGAAAAAATTGTTATTATCGCGATCGCTAATTTTTTTAAACAACAAAATTTATCAGGAACGGAATTCCATACTGTCAGTATTTTTTCTTGTGAGGTCTTTTCATGTGAAATTGATAATTGATCATTTTCAATTATTTCCAAAGTATTTTTCAAATCAACAAATTTCTGTTTCCAAATAAAACTGTAATGTAGATCTATTAGCTGCATTTCCAGATCTTCAAAATTTATCCATTCTAGAATCTTCAAATTAAGTTTATCGAACTTGTAGTTATTGGTTGGTTTTCATCAAAAAAAAAAAAAAAAAAAAAGTTTATCGAATGTAATTAAATCTGGATATATTATAAATTTGGATGTTTGGGAAAATAATTTTAATTCAACAAATCTCGAAGAAAATTCGTGAATTACTGACTGAATCAACGATGAACATTCTAGAATTTTTTTAGGTAGATCTATTTTTTACGGACAAGTAAATTTGATTTTAGGAATTTTATAGTATTTTTTAAATATTTAAAATTGTTGGAAACTACGTCAGGGTTAAAAACAACTAATTTGGCCTCAAATGGCTTAATTGAATCAATCGTGTGGCATAATAATTTATTACCACCTTGTAAATTCATGTTTAATTCATTCTTCCATAATAGTATTCACGGCGCAATATCTGACAAAAATTGCTAGACGTTATAATCTAGATATGTCAGTACTTTTGTCAACACAAGGGGAAATGAAATCATAAAACATAATATCTTTACTTTGTTGAAGAGAGATATTTTCACTCATCACCAAAATTCTTTCCATTAACGTGTTTCGTGAGAGGGGAATATTTTTATTTTTAAAATAATTTTTGGATTTTCTTTGAATAAGAATGGTGCACATTTTATCCACGCTTCTTTTATATATTCAACATCAGAAAAAGGTTTCCCATGCTTCGCAATAACGTAGCTAGCACTAATTGAATCAGATTGACTGTTAACGAGTTTTCTGAGTGATTCTGATTGTTGAGATTTTTTTTAACTGAGATGCAATTGTTTCTCTTTGTTCATCCTTAGTTTTCCCAGATAATGATTTGTGAATAGTTTGAAAATGGCGTTTTATAGAAGATGTTCGGCAAGCAATTTGGCCGGAGCATAACATACATAAAGCTTTGTCTCGTAAAAATAAAATATTAATATTAACCTCTGTTCAGCAATCCATATTCTTTTATCCATGAAGTTTGAAATCCTCTGCCATTTGAGTTAGCTTGCTTTGATTTTTTACTAACAGTATGCTTAAGAACTGACATTTAATAATCTAACGTGTAGAGCAGTGTTTCCCAAACTTTTTCTTGTTGTCGCCCCCTTTAACAAACTTTTTAGCAATATCGCCCACCATGAAAATGTACATCGAAATAAAAAAAATTAATTTATTTATAACAACAATCAATGAGAACAATGACGTTGTATGAATTTAGAAACAAGTTCTTTTACATTTTGAATAATTTGGCTTTATGTTTGTAAGACGAAGCCGTAGATCTCCTCTCTCAGCAACTTCTAAGCGGTTTCGACTTTTGGTAACGAGTTGAGATACAACGCTAAAGCTTCTCTCTACCAAGTAAGAAGTAGGAAAAGCGAGAAAAATAATTTAGCTTTTTCCCATAACACAGGATATTTTTCAGGAATATCCGCCTGTAGCCAAAAATCTTGATAGGACTTTCGTTTGAATATTGGTTTCAATTCCTAATCATTTTTCAATACAATTAGTTCCAGTTGACAACAAGATTCGACGTCGTCGATATCATTTTAGAGAGTGATTAAATGTTCAACATAATTTTAGAGATCGTCTTCAGAAAGTAGGTTCTTAAGATTGTCGAGACGTAGAAATTCGCTTGAAATTTAGCGATGAGTAAAGCAATATTATCCGGCGACGCCCGATGTCTCCAAAGCGATTGGTACGAATATAAAGCGGCGTCCAAGTTCTTGGTATTTTTTAATTTTGGCCGTCTCAGCCTTTTCCGCAGCCGACCCGGGGGAAGTGGCAGATGACATGATTGCCGATGGAGAGAAAGAATCGATGCACGTAGCATCCCAGACGAGGCACTTGCCTTCCCGAAAAGGAAAGATTGTCATTCCGTCTGGGCGTTTGCCGTCACCACGGTCCAATCCGACAGGCTCAAGTTGTGACGGAAAGCCTGCAGCCTTGAGGGCTCTAAACACGACGTCATTTAGCGAGGCGTGGCGGGGACTTCGACCGGCACTCCTGCGACACGAAAGAGGGTGAAGCTTTTTAGCGTCGACTTTGGCTCCACATCGGTATCGGTGGATGCTGCATATGTCGAGGCCAAGCCGAAGGGAGATCCCAATCCTCAGGCAGTCGTCATCCAAAAAGGTTCCTGTTGATGTAGACGGGTAGAGTTAAAAATAAAATTAATGTTTCCTATATATTCTTTAAAATAATGAAATTTTTATCCCCAAAACAATTTTTGTTCAATTTTATTATTTATATTAGTTATTAAAAAGCATTCTTTATACGATCAGGAATAAAAGAGTTAATTAAGATATATCATAATTTTTTTCGAGTTCTCACACACTGATGATGAATTCACAGCTTTCTGCACCACCTCAAGCCACAATTATTGCAGAACTAAAGCCGAGGGTACCTCGTTATGTCTCTCTGTGAAATCATGGTTATGCCTCTATTGTAATCACTTCGGGGTAAATAGTCAACGGTCTTACTTTTACAGTGGTTACACTGTTCGTTGACAATGAAAAATTCATATTCTACAAATATGAGGATAACCAAAAAATCAATGTAAATTAACACAAAAGACAGAATGTGCTCATGTCAACAACTTCATTATACTAGTTTAATCAATAAATTATAATTATTCATAAAAGATACTTCCACACTGATAATTTTCTATGACTGTAGGGGTTAAGAAGATTCAAAATACAACTGTAGTCTAACTTCAAGAGACTGCTTGTGAGGTTACAGAATTCCATGTCCTTCTTCGCCAGATGGGCCTTTAGGCCAGATGGGCTTAGAGGGCATCCGAGAAAGGTTGCTTCTGATGGCTGGGTTATTTGTGCACCGGTGATGAAGTCTTGGATGATCATATTCACGTTAACTTCTAGGCCAAGGTTGCGCAAAGCAGGAATTAGGCGGGATAGGTCTTCGGTGATAAATTCCACAGAGCCGCCAATGGTCGCGTCGTCCAGGTACCATAAATTGAATGGAGAGAGGATTGATCGTACTGCCTCGTCGATTGCTAAGGCGAATAGTAATGGTCCAAGAGGGTCGCCTTGTTGGACTCCAGTTCGGGAACGGATGACTTCGTCCCCATAGATAAGTGAGGTTTCTTCCACGTACGAAAGAAAAACAAGCTGGGAAATCTCAGGAGCCCTCTCGGCGCATACCTCCATTATTCGGTCCCTACTGACGATGTTGAACGCGTTCCGCAGATCAAGTTTAACGGCCACATGAGGATGGAGTAAGGCATCCTTTGAGAGAAAGAGAGTTCGGGCCGCGTGTACGGAAGCTTCACAGCCGTTTGGGATCCCGACTCCCATTTGTTCGAAACTTAGGCGGGAACAAACGATCCTCGAGGCCAATTTAGCAGTCAGACGGCGGAAGTAATTTCCAACAGCTATGGGACGGATTCCGCCGTCCTTCTTCCGAATGCAAATTTTATTAATTGTTATCCACGTGATTCATTTGTAAACAAAATTATTAATGTGAACTCTCCAATTCTATAAGCTACTTTTTTAATTTTAAATATCATTAGCTTTTGACTAAATAAAAATTATTTTGAATATCTTTTATAAGTTTCCATATAAAATTTTCTTCAAATTCCTATTGGGTAGCTGACTTATTTTTAAAAAAAGATATTGTTTTTTGTGTATTTATATAATATTTTAAAAATAAAAATCTAACATGTTGATAATTCTTGATAATGGGTTCTGGTCCTTTCGAGGTACTTCTCCACAAGTGAAGAGTACTTCCGTATCTTTTTGTATTCAGCAGTTGTGGCGATTGATTCAGGGGTGGATGCGGACATCAGTAGGTTCTTGGGCGAGAATTAGTCTACACACGTAGCGTCCCAGATAAGTGGCTTTCTTCTGTTGAAGGGAAACATCATTAATTAGTCAGTATTGTTTAAATAAATAGTCGTTAATTTTTTTGACAATAACACATTTCATGATACCTGAAAAGAAATTAATATTTTATTAATCCACAGAATTCTAACATAAAATGTCAATCAATAAATTGACTTTCTTGTTTACAAAGATAACGATTTACTGAAATAAAATATAAGATTTCAAAACACTAATCTCTTGGGTAATCTTTGATTAATAAAATGTTAAATTTATTTATAGAATAGAATGTTGTTTATTCAATTAATAATTATTGATTACAAATAAGGCTTAAACCCAAAATAGAGGTGATCATTTTTGTACAAATTGTAAAAAGCATATTTCATTTCTGTCGTCAAATTCAAAAAATATTTGGAAACATAATCAACAGAGTTCGTTTTATGCGTAACGTCTTTGATCCAAAACATTCCTTTTTCTGTTAATCCGTAAATCTTAAAAAGATGTTGAATAAATTCATCAAGTTGTTCTAGATATATTATTTTGTAATTGATGTATCCGGGCAAACACAAATCGCTCATTAATGCCCAATGTTCATTAAATTGTGAAGCCTTTTGGGAGTTATTTATTAAATAACTGACAAATTGTTCAAATGTTACAAACTCTTCAGGATAGCCAGTTAAGGCTTGTCGAACTTGTTGAACATAGTGTGGCGATTTTCCGGCATTTTTTGTTTCGTAAATAAATTTGTTTAAATATGCAGAGACTATGCGTTCGGCTGGATGTCTTACTATCAAGATTTTTTGAACGCCTTCCATATTGTTGATTGAATTCAAATTAATAAAATTTTTCTCATACGTTTTTATATAATTGACTTCGTGAATTTCATTTTGAGAAAATCGAGTACAGTTTTTGATTTTGTTTTTAATACAGTAAGTCATCAGTAACCATTTTAGCATTGTCGTTGATCCAACTTTAGGGATTTTGCAATAAAATAATTTTTGTTCTTCTATTAAATAAAACCGATTCCATTGATGATTAGAGAAGTCGTTTTTAGTGTATATGGATGTCATTTTATTTATTTGGAATTCATAGATAACATTTGAAAAGAAAAATGTAACAAGGAGTAAAGTAAATGTCAGGATAACTGAAGTGATTCTTTTAATCATCAAATTATTTTATTTAATAAAAAATGTTTACCTTTTGTTCAATTAATTAATTTTAAAAAAAACAATTTTGCTTTTAGCACCAATATTTTTCAAATTTAAGTTTTTAAATCATTTAGAAGTTTCTTAGCTATTACCAAAAGAGAACTTATGGATTAATTATAAATTCTTTTGTCACGGTTTAAGTGACATTTGTCATGGTCCAGATGTGTGCCAATCCCGCAGGTGTGTCTCGATCGGGACCATTTTTCAGCAAAATATTAGATGAGTTATTTTAACATAAATTCAGCACATCGAACGATGCCGCTATACGAAAAGGTAGATACGAGAATATATTAAGTTGTTGACAAGAATGGGAACAGCTATGAAGTTAAAAATAAAAAATGAATTAAAAAAATATATTTTTCACAGTTAAAAAAATCACATGCAGTGTTTAGAGTTAATATTCTAGGTCAAAAAATTATGGTTAGAGTTAAAAATAAAATTAATGTTTCCTATATATTCTTTAAAATAATGAAATTTTTATCCCCAAAACAAATTTTTGTTCAATTTTATTATTTATATTAGTTATTAAAAAGCATTCTTTATACGATCAGGAATAAAAGAGTTAATTTAAGATATATCATAATTTTTTTCGAGTTCTCACACACTGATGATGAATTCACAGCTTTCTGCACCACCTCAAGCCACACTTATTGCAGAACTAAAGCCGAGGGTACCTCGTTATGTCTCTCTGTGAAATCATGGTTATGCCTCTATTTGTAATCACTTCGTGGGTAAATAGTCAACGGTCTTACTTTTACAGTGGTTACACTGTTTCGTTGACAATGAAAAATTCATATTCTACAAATATGAGGATAACCAAAAAATCAATGTAAATTAACACAAAAGACAGAATGTGCTCCATGTCAACAACTTTCATTATACTAGTTTAATCAATAAATTATAATTATTCATAAAAGATACTTCCACACTGATAATTTTCTATGACTGTAGGGGTTAAGAAGATTCAAAATACAACAATAATTATCTTAACTATGGATTTTATTTTGTGATTAAAAACGATTTGAAACATTCACGTGTTATTATTTGTTACGTGATTGTATCCATGAAGCCTTCATTACTTTCTTGGCCTCAAGTTTTTAATCATTCCGAAAGCATCTAAAACTCAAATTATTTTTAACAACAAAAAGGATAATATTCGAAAAATAAGACGATTTATTTAATTTTAGTACTGCAGTCAAACCCCTCTAAACCAAGTCCTATCGGATAAGAATTGTATCGTAACAATTCGTTAAATTTATTTATAAAGAAAAATTGAAACAGTAAAATTAATAGAAATCTGCCAATAAGAATTGTATCGTATTTACCTTCGATTCAGCAATCCCTAGAAATTGTTATTATAGTTGTAAGAGGAAAAATAAAAGTCTCGTAATATAATCTCGGACGTGGAATAACGAGTCTCTCACCGAATCGTGCAAATGATTTCCCAGACATTCAGTCCATTTGTTTGCGTGCTCTTTGAGAGAGCCAACCAAAGGCTGCATGTTTATTCGGAGACACTCAATGTCTTGGATGTCGTTAGCTTTCTCTATTTCTTTGATGATTTTAGTGTAGAGCTGAAATTGGTCGTCGAAAGCGGCGATGGACGGGCCTTTGCTGAACCATTTTTCAATGATTGTTGCCTAGATGGGCTGAAAGGCTTTACTTTGTCCACTTTCCAGATCGGCCGATATTTTTTCCATTTAGACAAATAATTGTGACTGTTTGTGATAAGTCGCTTGACGATGTTGATCGAATTTAATATCAAGAACACTGTCAGAGCCGAGTGCAATGAGGTGTGAGACCACAACGACAGGTTGGACTAACCCAGAGTGGGTAATGTAGCTCAGGAGATTAACAGAGCAATTCCTTATGATAATGTCCTGAGTCATAATTTATGAACATCGGTGGATGCCGCATATGTCGAGACCATCCTCAGGCAGTCGTCATCCAAAAAGGTTCCTGTTGATGTAGATGGTAGGCGCCGAGCCAGCGCCGCTGTGAGAATGTGCGGCCAAGAGTAGGCACGCTAGCCGGTGTTGGTTTAGCTCTGGTTTCATCTTCGAAAACGAGTCGGCGGCCCAGATTTCATCCCATTTCCATTGCACGGGAATTTATTTCTTGTTATAGCATTCTATATAAGTTGGATAAAATTTAAGTTTGCTAAATCTCTTAGGGGAACCGCCTCCCCCAAAATTACATAAAATATACACAAATTTGAGAATTAGTTACTCAAAAATAAAAACATAATCAAAATTTCTAGTAAGATTTAGAGTTAAATCTTAATAATAAAATGGTATGGTGTGTGTCTGTCTGTCTGTGTGTCTGTCTGTCTGTCTGTCTGTCTGTGTGTGCACACCAACTTCAAATTGGCAATACGATGTCCTCGACTTACATGATGAGGTCCTTAAAACCTTCCCCCCAAAAAAATAAAAAAAAAATTTTCTGCATTTTGGTTAAAATGAACAACTACAATGTCCTCGACTTACATGATGAAGTCCTTAAAACCCTCCCCCCCAAAAAAAATTAAAAAAAAATTTTCTGCATTTTGGTTAAAATGAACAACTACAATGTCCTCGACTTACATGATGAAGTCCTTAAAACCTTCCCCCCCAAAAAAATTAAAAAAAAATTTTCTGCATTTTGGTTAAAATGAACAACTACAATGTCCTCGACTTACATGATGGTCCTAAAACCTTCCCCCCCAAAAAAAATTAAAAAAAAATTTTCTTGCATTTTGGTTAAATGAACAACTACATGTCCTCGACTTACATGATGAAGTCCTTAAAACCTTCCCCCCCAAAAAAATTAAAAAAAAATTTTCTGCATTTTGGTTAAAATGAACAACTACAATGTCCTCGACTTACATGACGAAGTCCTTAAAACCTTCCCCCCAAAAAAAATTAAAAAAAAATTTTCTGCATTTTGGTAAAATGAACAAAACTACAATGTCCTCGACTTACATGATGAAGTCCTTAAAACCTTCCCTCCCAAAAAAAATTAAAAAAAAATTTTCTGCATTTTGGTTAAAATGAACAACTACAATGTCCTCGACTTACATGATGAAGTCCTTAAAACCTTCCCCCCAAAAAATCAAAAAATTATTTTCTGCATTTTGATTAAAATGAACAACGCGAATGTCCTCGACATTCATGATGAGGTCCATTAAAACCTTCAAGGCAAAAATCTCACGTATAAGAATATCCTTGATGAAAACGACAGCGAGAATATTAACAATGATGAACTCCCAATTATTCGCGATAAAGAAATTCAATTCATCCTATGTTTTTCTCTTTAAAATTAAATGCATATATCATTATCGACCATGAATCAAAATTAAAGCTATTATCATATTTGACTTTGACAGAATGTGCAATCACAGATTGCACGACTTTGAATAGAGTGTGCAATTAACAGATTTTGAAAAACCACTTTGATAGTTGAAACCACATTAGCACAATCATTAACACAATTTACCACCAATTGACGCACGACCTTGAATAGAGTGTGCAATTAACAGATTTTGAAAAACACTTTGATAGTTGAAACCACATTAGCACAACCATTAACACAATTTACCACCAATTGACAGCGCAATCAGAAGAATTTGCGTAAAAATATTAACTACTAGCTCGGCAGCTCGCTTCGCTCACCGCGACCTAGCTCCTGCGGAGGCCTGTTTCATCAAACAACTATAAGTTTATGTAGATGTATAAAACTACCTGGTTTAATGTAACCCTATACTATCGCCTGTTGATAAACGATGTTTGTCGTCCGTCCTTCCTTGGCATATATGACAAATAAAAATAAATAATTTAAAAACAAAAAAATAAAAAAACTTTAAAAATTTGTAAAATAGTATAAACAAAAAAAATCTCTGCCGCCACGGCAACAACCTGTCTAATTTTTTTAACAGCCAAGTAAGATAATGCTTAAGAGCCTTTATAGTCCGGAGATTTAGCTTAGTGACCTTGATTAGACAAACCACTGGCGGAAATGGGGCAGGCGGAGTAGCAGCAGCCAAAAAAGCGACACACAGAAAAGATTTAATTAATTACCTTAAGCTGACCGTTTTTTCTTTAGCTTCGTTTTTCCTCCTTCGGTTATCTATTTAAAAAATTATTTTTGAATAATAAAAAATATTAGGAAAAAAGAGGCATACAGAAAATAAATTCTATCTTTACGAAAAACTTCTTTTCTTAAGGTCGTCTTCCCTCCTTCGTTATCTATTGAAAAAATTATTTTTGAATAATATAAAAAAGTTTAGGAAAAGATGCATACCGAAAATAAATTCTATCTTTACGAAAAACTTAACTAAATAGTTAATATTTTACGCAAATTCTTCTGATTGCGCTGTCAATTGGTGGTAAATTGTGTTAATGATTGTGCTAATGTGGTTTCAACTATCAAAGTGTTTTTCAAAATCTGTTAATTGCACACTCTATTCAAGGTCGTGCGTCAATTGTGGTAAATTGTGTTAATGATTGTGCTAATGTGGTTTCAACTATCAAAGTGGTTTTTCAAAATCTGTTAATTGCACACTCTATTCAAAGTCGTGCAATCTGTGATTGCACATTCTGTCAAAGTCAAATATGATAATAGCTTTAAATTTGATTCATGGTCGATAATGATATATGCATTTAATTTTAAAGAGAAAATCATAGGATGAATTGAATTTCTTTATTACGAATAATTGGGAGTTCATCATTGTTAATATTCTCGCTGTCGTTTTCATCAAGGATATTCTTAATACGTGAGATTTTTGCCTCGAAGGTTTTAATGGACCTCATCATGTTAGTCGAGGACATCGTAGTTGTTCATTTTAACCAAAATGCAGAGAAATTTTGTTTTTAAATTTTTTTTGGGGGGAAGGTTTTAAGGACTTCATCATGTAAGTCGATGACATTGTAGTTGTTCATTTTAACCAAAATGCAGAAAATTTTTTTTTAATTTTTTTGGGGGGAAGGTTTTAAGGACCTCATCATGTAAGTCGAGGACATCGTAGTTGTTCATTTTAACCAAAATGCAGAAAATTTTTTTTAATTTTTTTTTGGGGGGAAGGTTTTAAGGACTTCATCATGTAAGTCGAGGACATCGTAGTTGTTCATTTTAACCAAAATGCAGAAAATTTTTTTTTAATTTTTTTTTTGGGGGGAAGGTTTTAAGGACTTCATCATGTAAGTCGAGGACATTGTAGTTGTTCATTTTAACCAAAATGCAGAAAATTTTTTTTTAATTTTTTTTGGGGGGAAGGTTTTAAGGACTTCATCATGAATGTCGAGGACATTCGCGTTGTTCATTTTAATCAAAATGCAGAAAATAATTTTTTGATTTTTTGGCGGGAGGTTTTAAGGACCTCATCATGTAAGTCGAGGACATCGTAGTTGTTCATTTTAACCAAAATGCAGAAAAATTTTTTTTTAATTTTTTTGGGGGGGAAGGTTTTAAGGACCTCATCATGTAAGTCGAGGACATCGTAGTTGTTCATTTTAACCAAAATGCAGAAAATTTTTTTTAATTTTTTTGGGGGGAAGGTTTTAAGGACCTCATCATGTAAGTCGAGGACATCGTAGTTATTCATTTTAACCAAAATGCAGAAAATTTTTTTTTAATTTTTTTGGGGGGGAAGGTTTTAAGGACCTCATCATGTAAGTCGAGGACATCGTAGTTATTCATTTTAACCAAAATGCAGAAAATTTTTTTTTAATTTTTTTGGGGGGGAAGGTTTTAGGACCTCATCATGTAAGTCGAGGACATCGTAGTTATTCATTTTAACAAAATGCAGAAAATTTTTTTTTAATTTTTTGGGGGGAAGGTTTTAAGGACCTCATCATGTAAGTCGAGGACATCGTAGTTATTCATTTTAACCAAAATGCAGAAAATTTTTTTTTAATTTTTTTGGGGGGGAAGGTTTTAAGGACCTCATCATGTAAGTCGAGGACATCGTAGTTGTTCATTTTAACCAAAATGCAGAAAATTTTTTTTTAATTTTTTGGGGGGGGGGAAGGTTTTAAGGACCTCATCATGTAAGTCGAGGACATCGTAGTTGTTCATTTTGACCAAAACGCAGAAAAATTTTTTTAATTTTTTTGGGGGGAAGGTTTTAAGGACCTCATCATGTAAGTCGAGGACATCGTATTGCCAATTGAAGTTGGTGTGCACACACAGACAGACAGACAGACAGACACACAGACAGACACACAGACAGACAGACAGACAGACACACACCATACCATTTTATTATTAAGATTTACTTGAGTTTTTCGTAAGATAGAATTTATTTTCGGTATGCCTCTTTTCCTAAACTTTTTATTATTCAAAATAATTTTTTAAATAGATAACCGAAGGAGGAAAACGAAGCTGAAGAAAAACGGTCAGCTTAATAAGGTAATTAATTAAATCTTTTTTGTGTGTCGCTTCTTGCCTGCCGCATCTCCCCCTGCCCCATTTCCGCCAGTAAAAAACAAAAAAAAAAAAAAAAAAGAAAAAAAAGGAAATTACAAAGGAAAAATGAAAAAATTAAATATAAAAAAAATAGACCACAAAAAATGAAAAAAAAAGTTTGCAATGACAATAAACAAGGCCAGGGACAGTCATTAAAGGTAGTTGGGTTATTTTAGAGAGTGAGTGCTTTCACATGGACAGCTGTATGTGGGATGCTCGAGGGTAGGCAGAAGAGAAAAATTATTCATATATGCCAGGGAAGGACGGACGACAAACATCGTTTATCAACAGGCGATAGTATAGGGTTACATTAAACCAGGTAGTTTTATACATCTACATAAACTTATAGTTGTTTGATGAAACAGGCCCTCCGCAGGAGCTAGGTCGCGGTGAGCGAAGCGAGCTGCCGAGCTAGTATCTAATAAAAGCTAAAATACAAATGGCCATATATTAAATTGTAGACAGCATTACTAACCAGCTAAGAGTTGGCAACGATAGCTGTCAATAATATAGCATATTTTCGACCATCATTAAATAAAATGAAGGAGATCTATATGCATAAAAGTTAAACATAACAAGCAAACTAAACATAAACAAACTTTTTAAAACATTTAAATAATTAAAAAACATATTTTAATAAAATAAACTAAAAAATATTTTGTCACAATAAATCTAAACTGTTTGGAAACATTGCTCAGTACAACCCAGCTAACATCAAACAACGAAGACTAACCTCCGGCCAACTAATAAACAATATCGTGAAAAGAAAAAATATCAAGATAATATCAAGCAACACATATCACAACTAAATATGGAAGGAAAGCCAGACGTTCTTCTGGAAAAGTTGGTTGCGACCGTTTAACAGGCCGCCATATTTCTTGCAATGCCACCATGGAAGAATTTTTCTGCCATAATGAATATCGAACCTATAGAGGACGTCAAAGAAGATGTCTTCTTAAGACACTTGCAGAGGATTATGCTGTCATCGAGGGTCGATTGAAGGATGCTGACGATTTGGACAAAATCAGAAGACGAGAAGGACAACAAAACGGATAGAAAATACTAACAACAAGCATAGTTAAAAAAATGGCACAAGCAAAACCATAAACACTGTTTATTATTAACGCGAACATGCATAACTAACTAAATAACTAAATCAATGCCGAAAAGATGTCAAAAGGCCTTTTTTTGTAGTTTCGTGGATGAATTTATTGTAGTCTTTTGCTATTTGTTGATGCATGTTTTGTAGCGTCCAAAATTTTTATTCGATGCACTAGTGGATGAGATCCATCGTTTTCAAAATTGATTAATTCTATTGAAACTAAACACAAAAATATTTATCCCTGTATCCACGGTGCTCATGGTCGCCCGGAACATGGTCAATTTCGTATTCTTCAAAGTTGTTTTACCCGATAATAAATTAACGAATACAATACTTTAATAAATTTTAACTTGCCAAAAATATGGAAACAACAATTATCATACTTAAGACACGTACTTCGTGTAAATGGCTATCTGCGGTTACTAGAAAAAGAAAATAAGGAAGAACAAAATTAAGTTGGACATCACACTTGGTCAAATTTAAGCACATATTATTTTGTTATTATTTATCCACTTTCGCAATGTCATGGATCATGACAAAGCTTGTGCAGCACAAGAAACAATAAGAGTTGTTACTTTGGTCCATTTCCCTCTATCTTGGGCGACATCCCGTAATGCGTCAAGATTGTCCCCATTCTTAAAATTTTTCCCCACCCTCCGGAGGTCTCTGTCTAGTGTCACCAGACGAGTATTTCTTGGGCGTCGGCGGAAACAACGGCCGTCAGTTACAAAACAGTCTTCCATAGGGGTGTTTCCCGGTATCTCCAGATCCATCCTTGGGATGTGTCCGATAGGTTTTCATTTGCATGCAGTAATTTTGGTTTGCTTGACGTTCTGGCATGAACTGTTTTACTGCTGTGCCTCTAATGCCAACTGGAGGCTAAAGTGCGGCGAAAGGTCTCTATCGAAGGAATCTAGATTCAAATTATCCGTGTCAGAAAGCCTTCATGTTCCGGCATAGTTTGTAGCATCCAAAATTTTTTTGACAAATTCAGTAAATTCTGTCTTCTCCACATTTACATTGAGGAACCACTCAGCAAGTTTATTTGGTGATTCCAAATACTTCCTAATTTTTCGAGATTATCTCGATTTAAGACATCTAAAATTACTGATTAGGATAATCTTTTCAACATTGACCTAAGTCCTGAAATCGACTAAGACTGCACAGCCGTGTGAGATATAGTTGTTTCCTCTGTCTGTATTCCAACTTTAGCTGTTTTCGTAACTCTTGGGACGTTCCATCATGCCCATGGCTTCAAGGCTGAATTTTTTTATGTCTGCTTGATATTTTTTGGCATTTTTCAAAGCTTCATTTAACAGTTTCTGCATCAATATTTCCCCATTTTCAGTTTCGAAGCTTCTTTAGAAAAACTCTGGCATCGATAGCACTGAACTTCCGGTTTTCTGTACCACTCGGCCTTTACATCCGAAAATCCGATCTTTACCCCCAATCGTACATGCAACTGATCTTCTCCATGATCATAAGTTACCATTATAAAGATAAACAGTCTCACTCACTTTCTCTCACAGCGTTTGAGAATGATTTTTTCAACGAGAAGACGTTCACCTATACGAGAAATTGAACTAAAATTTCTCTCCAAAATAATGACCGGGAAAGTATAATTTTTTTTCACTGGTAGAATCGGGTTTTGCCTCCTTCTGAGTCTAATTTTGGGCAATCCTCGTGCATTTTGGTGCGGAAAAGTTAACGGTTCTAAGAGACTTCTCTCTTTTGCATTAACGATTGACGATTCAGACTGGGTCGGGGTAGATTTTCTAAGTACTCCGCGTTAAATAAAATTGTCAGAAAAATATTTTATATTTTAAATAAAAATTGATTCGTGTATTCTTTAGACATTAAATCAGAATGAAAAAAACAATTTAGTCAGCACAATTACTAAAGATTTTGAAATAAACAAATGTACTACAAATCGAAATCCGATAAGAAGTCTTTTGAACATTAAAAAATTTTTTCACATGGTGACAATTTTGATGTAAATATGCTTAAAAGTTTAATCAAAATGCTAAAAAAATAAGGAAAAATGATTTTGAAAAAACTCTAAATGATTACTTGACTTAAAATCTCGGTTTTTGTGTCAGATATTTGTTTAAATGTTCATAGTCACTTCAATGAATTGTTAAAAATTGTATAAAATTTTTACTATAAGATACGATATTGATTATTTCCCTTACTGGCCAATTTTCCTTTGGTGCGAAAAATGACGAGTAATAGAAAAAAACTATACTCGCATTTTTATACGCCTTTCCACTAATTAAACACAAAAAAAGATTATTCAAGAAAACTTAGATTTCTGTACAAGTCAATTAAGATGGATTTTCCAGTTTAAAAATGTTGACAACTCCATCGTCCCCAGCAGTGGCAAAATAGCCTGGATAGATATAATTCCAGGCAACAGTGTTAATCTCACAGTCATGAGCTGCAGTCAAATAGGCCACTCTCTTCCAATCAGCATCCCCCAATACTCGATATACCGACACAGCTCGATCAGCCCCACACCACACAATCAGGTCTTGTACAGGACACCTACACACTCAGAACACGACAACGACATCCCAATCTAAGCAATATATCGGCAGTTCAGAAGGTCCCTCCAATGTGGCACTACAACAATATGTCGGACACCCCTGGTAGTCTCCACGTTCAATCCACAACAAAACCCTCCCATCAGCACCCCCAGAAACCAATTTCCCCCCATCCGAACAAAAAGCAATCCCCCAAACTGTCGACTCATGACCGCCTACACGTCCACAAACCACCCAACTCAAAATCTGATAGGACTCCCAGTCAGAATCCACTCTCGCATGCAGTCTAATGTCGTTATCATAACTGCAGGAAGCCAGGACCTGCAGATTGAGTCCCTACAAGTGACCTGAAGGGAAGGATGCCATTTCAGGGACTTGACATCCCCTGAATGGGCAGAAATGACTGCCACACACTCAAACTCGACATCTTGGTCCACTACAAGTGAAGGTGAGGACTCACTCCTCCAAATCCAAATAGTCTTATCTCTCCCACAGATCGCTATGTACTCGCCAGATGTGTCCCAACATGAATCCTTGACTTCACTCTCGTGTCCTTCCAGACTATTTGTCTCAATAAAGTCCCCCAATGACTTTTTCCAGATCAATGTAGAACCATCGAATCCACATGTAGACATGATGTCATTAAATTTGGGATGCCATGTCACTCTTCTGATGCTTCGGCTGTGGCCACCAGTGAGGATATGGGCAATTTCGAAGGTCCGATTGTCCTTGCTGGTCTTCCATATTCTTATTTCTCTGTGAGATCCACAGGAGGCCAGAAGTCTTCCGTCTGAGTTCCATGCGACTGACCAGACCACTCCTGCTTGTTTTTGTTGACTGACAAGAACTATACTCGTTTCTTTGGCCTATAATATATTTATAACATGCACAACTAAACCATCTATTAATAAAATTTATACTACCCCGGAATAAATATTAATTAAATTAAATAGTCAATTTAAATAATTAATCAATAAATATTAATTTATTAGTAATAATAACAAAATTAGTAATTTCGATGTTGTTTAATAAAATTGAAAAGTCCTAGTGTGGACGAATTGTATCCCGACGTGAGGGACTCGTCACTAACCATTCTCTTCAGCAAGTCATTAGCCAGTACTTTGCCCAACTCAACTCCGAATTGGTCGAACGAATTAATTCCGAAAATAATCCCCTCTACAAATATCTTATGTTCGTACAATGCTACAACTACACTCAAATACTCAACCAATCAGACATCCCAACACATACGGAGAATATCGAGAGAAAATGATGGACGTACTCGGCCTATTCCCTGTAAAGACCTGCAATAAATTCCTCTAATAAACCCACCTTATGAGGGGCCAGTCTATCAATCTCCTCCTCAGTCAATTTAGAATTATTTTTTAATTCCATTTTAACTTGTCCGAGACATTTTCCAGTCATGAGGGCGTCAGTTTGAGCCAGAAGATTAGACAGGAGAATCTGGTGAGTGTGAGGGAGTACATTATGGTGGTCGGGGTCATCATGTACTTCATTGCACTGAGCAAATCCAATAAAATCTCCAGGAACGACGTGTGTCCCTTGATGTAAGAGTTGGTAGAAAGAATGTTGGCCATTCGTCCCAGGCTCCCCCCAAACAATAGACCCAGTGGGGTAGTCGACTGTCTTTCCTGATTGACAGACTGATTTGCCATTGGATTCCATATCTGCCTGCTGTAAATAGGCAGGAAGACGATGAAGGTACTACAAATAAATAAAAGTGAGACCTGATTGTAGGGCAATATGGCGTGGGTGGGCAGGCGGAGGATGGAAGAGTTGAGAACACCAATAAGACCCATCAGAATGGGGATCTACAATACTAACCACGTTTTTACATTGTCATGTGCTGGTCGTGTCCGGAAATGCTCATCCATTGCGTTTGCACCTGCGAGAAATTCCCTAAACATGTCCATGCCTACGTGGAGACAAATAGAGAGGCCAATAGCAGACCAAACGGAATACCTTCCCCCAACCCACTACACATAGTGGAGGCACAAACCTCCCAAAACTCAAACATATTGGCAGGGTCGATCCCAAATTGCTGGACTTGGTGGTGATTGGTGGACAATGCGACAAAATGATTGCGAATTGCAGTTTGCTGATATTAGTGAATAAATATACACATCCGTTGTAGTGTTCTAACAGCCATTTCCTTGCAGTGAAAGCATTTGTAAGTGTTTCCTGGGTAGTGAACGTCTGTGGTTATATTTTTCACTCACTTTGGATGCCACAATGAACAGAGTCCTCTCTGGGTCGAGTTTGGAAAGTGTGCTCATTATGTGGATTCCGTCAATATTGGACACAAAGTGCACATTCGGACCCATTTGGTACCCTTTTAGAGCTTCAGTCACCATGTAAGGTCCCTGTGACTCACAAAACAGGTCACCTACCAAGTCGGACCCCCCGATTCCAATGTTCACCACATCCGTCACGGATTTCCCACTAAATCCCTTCCATCTTCCCGAAATGACGTCGGCAGAGAATTCTTCCATGTGTTTTAGTACTTGGGAGACAGCAGGATATACCTACATTGCCCAACAAGGCACACCTCGGTCTCATTCACCACCAGGTTTTCTCCGTTATTCATATGCCGAAGGGCAACGTGGAGAACAGCACGATTTTCCGTGAAATTGACTATTTTTCCGTTGAACATATCCTCACGTGCTTTCCTTACTCCTCGACTCTCGGCCTGAAATGTGAGTTGATGAGGGTAACCAGTCTGAGCAGTAGATTGAAGGACTCGTCATCGAATATATTTTTGGAGAAATCAAACAAAATATGTTCATTTCCCAATTTTTCAGTTCGACTATTCATAAGTGTCCTTCACAACCTGTAGAGATTAAATCTGTCCGGGTTTTCCTTAAACAGGTCGTTAAGTATTAAATTGTTGGTCGAGTAATGCGAAAGTAGTTTAATGAATATTTCATCGTCCGTCAGCAAACTCATTATGAATTGTTTTTAATTTATTATTTATTTTTGACTAATTTAAGTTAGTTAACTTATAATTAATTAATTTATTATTTTAGGAGACTAATATCGCTACCACTTTTTTATTTTCTTTTAGTTTCGACTTTTTCCCTTTACTTTTGGTCGATTATAGGACTACTGGAGATCCCAGGGTGACTATCAATGGACTGTAATAGCAAAGGGAATTTGGAATATGGCTGGGCCGAAAAGGATTTGCTATCAAAAACACAAAAAATTGAAACTCAGCACAAAGAATATAAAATGCTCAACAAAAGTCTATTATAAGAGAATAGAAACCTGATTGTCCATAATATAAAGAAAAGAATAAGTCGGCTTCATAAAAAAACACTTATACAGTGGGGCGATGAGGTTAATGAGCTCAAATTTGGGCCGAAAAGGTTCCAAAAAATCTGGCATGGCTAAAGGATTTATTGTGAATGATAAAAATGCAAGACAATTGCTTGACAAAAAAGAACTACCACCGAATATTGCTGTTTACTTTGAATCTTTTTTCAGAAGTGACAATAAACACATAAACTAATTTTTCAGAGATCTAAAATTCTCGACTACGCTAATTACTCTGGTAGAGATACAAATAAAAGCTGGAAAACAGCGAATTTCGGAGAATTCATGATATCAAGGGGAACTCTTGAAACATGTCAATTTTATTGATTTATGAACAAAGAAACACTTTAAAATATATATTTTAAACACACGCATTTCGGATATGACTTGAAATTTTAAAATATATATAAACCTGGAAAGCTGATTGGACTGGTAGAAAATCTCAGACCAATAATTCCTTTAAAGACTCAGCGAAAACTACTGTCCCTGATTGTCTTGATAACATTTTTTTCACAATAGACAAATCTAATTCATTATAAATAATTTTTTCACTTTTGTATGCTTTGTATCTAATTTCAAAGGAAACTATTCTTTAACTGTATTCAGTCATATTCACAAAATCTAAACAATCAAAATCGGTTTTATTTATCAAGATTTTAAGTTTAAACTAATATGTCGCGACCCACGCTGGCGACCATCCCACGCTGGCGACCATCAGTTTGACAGGTTATGACCTTCAGTTTGACAGGTGATTAGTTATTTAATTTAAACCGGAAAAAATTCATTTTAAGAAATGGTTTAGCGTCATTTTAGAAAAAAAATTATGGTTTCTCTCAAAATATGTTAGCATGAAAAAAGCGACTCAATTTATCATTATTAATGATCGGTATATTTGCGACTCCTAACTCATAGTCTTTATCTAAAGGACGAGAATAACCAAAAACACAAATTGGTCATTTGTCTGGACAATGAAATGGAGATGAGGACACTAACATTTGTCATTCACCAAGAATCCCACTAGGGAATACGAAAGCTTCAGAAAAAGTGCAGTGAATTCTATTTCACTGTAAAACGTCCTGCAAATCTTTAAAAAATAAAACTGCTTCTGGTAAGACTTGAAATTTAATTGAACAAGTGGTGAATAAATTCCAAAAATTGTTTTATCAAATTGGATATTGTCAGATCTTCCAAACGGACAACGGGTTGGAATTCAAAAACCAACTTATGGCTCAACTATGCGAGGAATAAATTTGAAATAAATTAGGGTGTAATTGAGCGCTTTAACTAAATAGTAACTTTTTTCTATAATACGACACACCACTCGGCGATCAATGAGACCCCCTTCAAAAGTTTATGGGTATTTCTGGAATTAACACTGTGATTTATGAAATACCAGGTTATAATCTTATTTATAATTTAGATGAAAATAACGAGGCATTGTTTGTCGAAGATAAACTTAATGGTAAATTTACGATATATTTATTTTTAGAAACGAATAATAAAAGATTGTGGGACGAATCCGTCATTGAAGCTACACAGATTTGAATCCCCATATGAAGAAAAGGGAAAAATATAATGTCTAAATACAGATTAATGGTTAGTTGTCTTTCCTAACAAACATTTAGTTCGAATTACAAAATAGTTACTATGAATAGAGATAAAAAAAATGTTAAGTTTTTTGATTTTTTAGCAATTATCTTTAGTCAGTAATTAGTGTCAAACTATGTAGGTCGCCCTGTCAATCTTGTCAACAATGAAGGTCGCTCTGGTCGCCAGCGTGGGTCGCGACATAATAGATAAAGATGACAGTTTATGGACTGTCACTTATGATCAATCTCTGATTTTCTCTACCCACCGAATACGATGTGTAATAAAGCTAGGCGCAAGCTAAACGCACTACGTGCAGTCTTTGATTAGTTTTTGAAGAAAGTTTAAAACTGATATACAAAAGATTCATCAGAACAACAATGAATTATGCCTTTTTTGCTGGTCTCTGTCCGTCTTGACTACATTTCTTAAATACTTACAACAAGTCAAAAATGCTGGGTTTAGAACGATAATCGGATGCTTAAAATCTTTATCTATTAATCACCTCTATTGGGAAACAAACATCCTGCCCATCGCCGACCATCTTAAAATGCGCAGGCTCGAATTTTTTGATGACTCTTCGACTGCTTGCCGCTCAGTTTACAATTTTTGCAAATCTGCCAACAAAAGAAAAATACGTGTTACCTGTGCTGATCTGGAAAAAACTCTGTTGAAAATCTCCTTGGGGAACAAAAAAAATCGGCATTAATGCACGACTTTATCTCCACAAGAATATTCAGGAGATTATCACCGAACAAAATACTCCAAAGACGTCCCCAGAAATCGATGAACACAAGAGGAACGTGCAATTCTTGCAAGACTTTGCTGCAAACAATAAAATTTATCTACTATTATGAAAGAGTGTGTCTACAAAAAAGTCGAAGAGTTCCCGATGGAAACAAAAATGCTGATTTTGTCAAATTTGTTCGAACATGAGAGAACTGACACAATTTTCGTTGTTGTTGAATTCCTGGTAACTGGCTTTGTTTCGACTCGAAGAATACGGGATTTTATGAACAGAAGCTTTCGTTTCTCGCCTTTTTCACTTTGTCGACCAAATGCCTGGTCCCCATTGCTAGATATAATCCATAAACACTCTAATCGAACTTGCTTAATTCCTTCAAATGTCCGACTGACATGGAGGTTATTTCAGAGTGGAAGGCACTTGTAAAATTCTTTTTTAAAAAAGTAGTTGGACCTAAAACAAACACATCATTGATTGTAAATAAAATGTGTAAAATTAAAAACACACAAAAATATATTCCATTGCACGTGATCACAGAAGCAGGAATCAGCGGATAACACGCAATATGAATTTAACTTGAACGAGTTTTTCATGACGAGACAAGGAAGACATGTTCTGCCGAAAGTGTTCCAATACCTCAGTCTCTGTCTCCGACAGATAACCCAAATACTCATACCAATACGGCAAAAGAGGACCATTCTACACATCAAACTAACACTAGCTTACAAATCTGTCAATAAAGTTAATCACCACGTGTTCTATTCTCCTCACCTCCTCTCCCTCCTGCAGTAGAGGATGCAACGTGGACAGTGACTTGAAGGCGAAAACAACGAACGGGGGATCCAAAGAATACTACAATAACAAAGACAAGTACATTTCTAACGACCTGCTCAATCAAATTTATGAACGCCCCCCGAAGTGATACGTACTCGGACGGGATGTACTCCACCAGGAAAATAACAAATCCAAACAGTTTATCCACGTGCTGAAATAAACTTAAAAACAACCTTAGTTAGAAATGCGACTCCAATTTGTGACATTTTGTTAGTCCTGAGGTGTGGTTGGATGGTTGAGGGGGGAGATAGAATTGTACAACTGGTGTGGAACATTTTATTTGTGCAGATAATTGCGTGTGTAGTGCAGACCAGTATCGTCCTCCACCAGTAGAGAGAATGTCCCCTCCGTATTTCCACAGTCACCCCGAATGACCTGCCACAGAGAGGCCACCAAACTGCACGTGCAAGCAAGACAATACCGTGCCAACTGCATACACATTAAGACAAGACGAGCCATGCTAAGAAATAATTATTTATACTAATTATTTATAAGTATTAAAATTATCTTGTAATATATTTCATATAAAATAATAAACCGTGATTTTCATGTCTTATATGGTGGACGATTCTGGTGTAAATACAGTAAATACTTATTAAAAATAATTCAGAATTTATTTGACAAAAACTTGGAATTGAAACGAGATTTCGATCACTATAAAAATAATCTGCGTATATCAATATCGAAGAATCTCCACGATGAACTCGAATTCGACTTAATCGAGTGCGATGTTTCCATTGCGAATGCTCTGCGGAGAATTATGATGTCGGAAGTCCCCACAATGGCCATCGAGAAGGTTTTCATAACACAAAACACGTCCAATGCAATCCCCGACCAAGTAATTGCACATCGTCTAGGCTTGGCTCCCGTATTTGCGGATCCTGACTTATTCGAGTACAGCAAAGGTCTCCCTTCTCAACAGCAGATCCCCTCGTTGCCGACGAGTACTCCACACTTGTATTCAAATATTCAAAAGTTTGTCGCAGTCTGAACCCCAAATCAAATGCACATGACTTTTGGGATGGATCTGTGTGTATGAATTATTCGCGAATGTTTTAGTTAGTTCTGGACTACTGAAATGGGTGCCAATTGGAAATCAGGCGGAAAGAGTATGTTTAGTGATATATTTGGGTAGTTGGCCGGACAGGAGATAAGAATGTGGGCAGCTCTGCCTATTTCCCGTCAAACACTCGGAGATGTGAGATTGGCTGTGTTGATTTGCAGGAATTGGATTTTATTTTCAGAATCATTCCAAAATGATTTATGAGGGTTGATTCTTTTGATTTTGCAAATGGAATTGCCCTTGAGAGGAAAATAGAGAGTTTAATAATTTTCCTGCGTAATATTTGTCCAGTAATGCCACATTTTGGAAAATTTGTGATATCCTGAAATACAGGAGAATCTTTAAACAGTACAACCCCTCAACACTGTTCAAAAATCGCTCCAGGTAGGGCTCTCGAGACGAGTGGATCGAGTGGGATCGGGACGTTTTGCTTCTTCAAGTCAAGGCCCGTCGGTTACAAAACTGAAGGGAAACCTGCCCTTTCCGGAGCTTTGTGGATTAGTTTGTTGATTTCAGTGTGCCTTTCATAATAAAATATGTTCGTTTTTGATTCAATGTAAACTATGTAGGTCACCTTGTAAAGTATGTAGGCCAGCAGGTTACCATCCTGGTCGCCAGCGTGAAATGCGACATATTGTGTCAGAATCTATCACTATAACCTCTCACCAAGCTCCTCTATATCCTCCACTACCTACACCCTGACCTTCTGTCAAATCTTGATTTCTTTTTGAAGACTTGTGTGGAATCAATCCTGAATATTCATTTTGACGGAATCGAGTAAATCGCGTAAACATAACGGACCCTCTTTAGAATTGGACTCCGCTTGCTAGTGATCTCGCCCTTCAACTTCATTTCTTCTCACTATTCAGTACCCGTGGGTTAATCCAAAAGATTTGACTCTCCATTCTCGATAACCTTATCAGCTTCGATAAGTTTCATAACTTGAGAGAAGATTTCTGTACATTTCATGTATTATGCCAAAATATATGGCACTGGATTCCCGAATTATTTTCTATTCATTAAATTATATAAAGATACTACATGCTTCAATCAATTAACCCAATCATATCCTTGAAAACAGCCATGCGTTCTGAAAACCCGATGGCAATGTTGGATCCAAAAATCTAGATTTTCATTTTATTGTCCAGATCTAAATTGTTAGTAAAAAGCATATTAATGCTTTCATAGTGTTCGGGATAATTTCTCCGCCTCACCTCCTAGGCTACCACGACTCCACCCGTGTACGGAATGGCAACACTAACAAAATTATTTTCCAAAATAACGAGGCTATAACCGCTTTATATGGCTAAGCTCATCTATACCCTCTACTACCTCCCTTGATTGTTGAAGATCTTCTTATAGCCGACATTTAGAGAAAGATTGCTTCTTTTATATGTGAGATACAGGAATCATCATGACTCTGGCAAAGAATTTTGATTCTCATTCTTTGTGGGAACATTTAAGCAACTCTCTCTGCATATAAATGAGTCTTTTCTTGCTTTAATAAAGAACTTAATTTAAAAAAATTACGTCATCCAAAAATTTTTTCAAAGTAATAGAAATTAGTTTGAAATGAATGAAAAATATATTCAGTGTCATAAGGAAGTCAGCCTCATGTTTGTCGCTGCTAGAATTTGTCGATTCTAAGGAACTTGACTCTCTGTTGCAAACTAAATGTGGATAAATCCGTGTTAAACGACATTGTCAAAAGAGGCCTGGACTCAGCAGGCTTTCATTCTGTGGGTCTCGATCCGAAGACGGGAAACGTTTCAATGGATTACTGCGGTTAAGAACATGTTCCCCAATTGAATATTGTGGTCAGAATTAACAAACACTGGAATAGAAGAATTAAGAATGATAGGATTATGTATTTTAAATGCTACAACATTTTTAAAACTCTAAATGTTTTTTGCAATTTAGTATTTGACTTATAATTATTAACTTTTGTAAACGCTTTTCACATCTTCATCTTTCTTTTTGGTAACATTTTTAAAATTTTTTTATTGATTTTGTTTTTATTAGTTTGGAGGCTTGCTAAGTTGGGCATTGGTCCAATTCTAGTGGCACGGTAAGGCCAGTACTGAAACATATTACATCAAGTCATAAGTGCTTTTGATTCTATTAAGAATGCGTTTATTCAGGCATCATCTTGTAAGTGTGTCGCAAAAAACAGACTTACCAGACGGTGCAGATTAAGCGAAGGTTTCAAGTTTTCGAAGAACTCTGCGGACTAATAATATTCTGATTATTTTTTGTTCATAATCCAAGTGATTTTGTCACGAATAAATGTTGTCAAAATTTCTGACAGACTCCTAGTCTTCTCATTCTTATACAATAAATTTTACTCCCGGTGATCTGTCAATCGGAAAGGATGGTTTGGAGGATATTTTATTTGTGTTTTTTTATTGATCCATTTTAAGGATCACTGAAAGAGAATAATATAGAAGGCCTACAGGATACCTACAATTTTTTAAAAGTAAAGTCTAAACAAGCAGACTCTATATTTGTGTGACATACATTGAGAAAGAGTATAATCAATTATTTATGACTAAAAGTACATTTCCGTTCATATTCTTTTGTTTTCTGTACTGAATTGTATAATTGATTCAATTTTCTTTTAAAGGTGAGGTCATTTGATTCAAAAGGGCTTGCAAAATGGAATTTGCAGATTGACAACGAACAGTCACTTTGAATGCTTTCCTTTATTTTAGTGGTCGAATTGGGCCTTTTGTATTTTGAGGTTTCTATAACAGTCTTGCTAGGTGTTTGGGATGGTTGAGGATCGTAGTGCATAGACAAACATTTTGGTCTGATTCCACTTCCTATCACTATTAATTGGTTGTTTTCCACTAGTTGAGAAGGGGAACATTTTTTGACATTATTGCATATATATGTATTTTGTTTATTTAATATTTTGATGTCATTTTTTAATATATTTCCCTTTTTTGTATTAATTTTTACAAAGTGGTTTAAACTAGAATTTATAGTTTGATAAATACCGATTTATATTAAATACTGAGGACATGTCCGTGTGTGAAAAAGGAAACATCACCTAAGCGGTTAATAAAAGAGAAAATATAATTATTGTATTTTTAATATCTATTTAAATGTTAGAATATAACTAAAAAAAATTTAATATTTATTTTATGTAAATTAAAAGTAAGTCATCTTGCTGCTTAATTCCTCTGGTTTTCGAGACCAGTGGGATAATTGGACCCAAAGCGCTCAAACTCCTCTCAGAGATTGGTTTAATCATCTCGAGAAGGAGTCACGACAGTCGTGAAACGAGCTGGCTTTTTCAGCGGATATCGTTCGCGATATTACGTGGAAATTGCCTGCCCATTCTGTGGTCTCCTCGGCGACTTATTTAGTTTAGTTAACTTCTCTTTTTTCATTTTTAATTAAAAGTATTTGGTTAAAGAAATTCAAAATAAAGTAAGTCATTAACTGGTAAACTTGATGCGGACATGGATTTTTTCTTTCAGGAATTTCATTTCATTCATCAAGTAAAATGATGTTCAAACTAGAAAGAAAAAAGTAAGCAATTGGGTGGCTAAGGGAATTGTCGAGGGCCTGAGGGTCAGCTCAACGATGCCGCGCTGCGTATTGAGTGGCAGTTTCCGCGGAGCACAGCAACCGAGATTCGCTGGAACAGCCAGCTCGTCTCCCTCCGGTCGTTTGTTTTTGTGGAGATTTTTCTACCAATGGCGGTGAGGAGTTGAGTCGCAGCCTTTCCGACGATTCCAGAGGTTTCGAAGGCGAGGGGGGCAAACTCAAAAGCGTCCGAAATACACCGGTATTTCGTCATCTTTGTCTCTTCAGCCAGCGCACTGGCGGAACCGGGTTTGCGACAGTCCTGGGAAGCATTGTCGCCGAAAAAGAGTCGACACACGTGGCATCCCAAACCAGGGACTTGCCTTCCCTAAAAGGAAAGGTCGTCATCCCGTCGGGACGCTTGCCGTCGCTCCGGAAAGGCCGACTGGCTCTAGGGTGGAAGGGAAACCAGCCGACTCTAGAGCCCCTCCTCACAACGTCATTCAGATGAGTGTGACGGGGAATTCTCCCGCACTCTTCTTACACGACAAGCGTGCAAGCCGTTTGACGAAATTGAGGACCCGCACCGGCAAGAGTGGGGCTGGCAGATGTCCAAACCCAATCGTAAGCTGATCCCAATCCGCAAGGATTCGTCGTCCAGTAGTAACCCCGTACTAGGAGTGGGGAGAGCTTTGAGCCAGTCACCCGTGTGCGGCTGACAGGCGCAGTTAAGGGTGGCCAGCTGGAGTTGGTCCGACTTGGAGCGAAGTTTTCGTAATGTTGTCAGCAGAGAATTTCGTCCCAGCCCTTTGAACTGAAGGGATCGTGGGGAAATCAAGGTCGAGTGAGCACCACGTACGGCATGCAGATAAGAATTCCGTGAGCTCATTAAGTTCGAGAGAGGAAGTAGAACTGAGCAAACGGAATTCCTGGAAGCCGACATGGATAGAATAGCAGGGTAGGGCCAGGTCCGCACAAGGGCGGATCCCGATCCCCCCGAAGCGAGTTGGTAAACTGGCACGGTAAAACCGTCACCAGTGAACCTCAAATTGAGGTGGAATGTTAGCGATTGGTGGACAAGATTATCGATTCTGGATAATGAGTCTGTGGCAGCGAAACACGGGGAGGAACGGAGGATATAGGTCAGTCTGGGGACGAAAAGAAAGTTCTTCAACAAGAAAAACGCAAGATGCGAGCCAAGCCCACGGATCCGATCAGTGAGTAGTTTAATTTCGTCCCATTTAGACGATAAGGCATTTTCTATGCCATCAGCGGAAATTGGAGAGCCCAAGATAACTAGATCGCTGGTGGGCGTTAGCCTTAACCCAACGATCAGGCTGCTGAGAGAGGAGAATGTGTTGCGGAGAGCGGCGGGGCAAGAGAAATGTTTACGAGTTCGCATTTTTCGCCGTAAGAGATAGTCCGATCTTGGAGAAACCGGAAGTGATTCTCTTAACGTCTTCCATAACGACCTCTGTAGGTCCACCAATCGTCACTCGTCCAGGTACCAGAAGTTAACAGTGGAAGAAAGGTTCCGTGCAATGTGTTCAACAGAGAGGGCAAACAGCAATGGGCCCAGTGGGTCACCCTGCTGAATGCCGCATTCTGACATGATGATCTGATCATGGATCAGAAGGCAGCTTGGGGCAGAGTATGCCAGCTTACAATTGGGAAGAGAACGGGGCAACGTGCCGAGACCACTTCGAGCAGATGGTCCCGGCGGACGCAGTTGAATGCGTTGCTGACGTCCACTTCACGATGAACTTGCAGTCTTCTGGCTTTGACTGACAAGTTGGCGAGTGCCGTGCGCGAGAATTTCGCAGGCACCTTGGACGCCGACACCGTACTGGAAAGGGAGAAACTCCAGACTCAGGGGGGAACCACCCTGCGGGACATTATCTTGGCCGAGAGTCTCCTGAAAACGTTACCGACCGCAATGGGCTTCACGCCACCATCGGCTTTCGACAGGGCAATGAGGCCAGCAGAGAAAAGAAGATCTCTGGCGACGGTTGGAATCTTTTGCAGGCCCGATTCATCAACTGCAAGTGGACTAGAAACATTCCTGTCAAATCGACGTTATATTTCGTTTATCCTAGTATCCGGCTCAGTATTACTAAGCTAAGGGAAAATATCAAATATATTTCGACGGTATTCTGCCTTCATGGCCAAGGAAGTATGTCGAACTTTAAAAATAAAAAGACTTTCAAATTGAGCCTAAAATATTCTGTCTTAGAAAGATCATGCTTCTATTTTTACTCAAACTTTTAAACCTGAGAATGAGAATTTGTTTTATATTTAGCCAGGTTGGTTAAATCTTGACTTCCTCCGTGGAAATATGGATTAAAAAGTCACTGAAAAATTGTTTATATTTTTTACTTGATCAAAAAAGTTGAAGAACTGAGTCCCTCAAGACAAGTTAGGAATAATAAGTGATTCACGTCCGATGGTCTTATCTTCTGACATTGTTGAAAGGATAGTCAAGAGCTCAAAATTCAGGTCACCGACACCGCGCTGCGTATTGAATGGCAGTGTCCGAGATTTTCTGAAAAAGTTTGTCTCAGTCCGATCGTTAGTTTATATTAAAAGAAGACAACGTTAATAACGTCGTGCATACAGACAATGCCAACTCTGATTGAGTCGATAAAGAAGACGTTTTTTATAAATTACTAAAAATCCTAAGAAAATCAATTTTCAACAAAAATTTTATTAACGAAAGCGATTTTTTGAATTTTGACTCATGTGTGCACGTAAGAATGACGCAAATCCTATTTTGAAAATAAGAATTCTTACAAAATTTCCTCCAAGTTTTCCTTAATTCATATGCCGCTTTATGAATGAATTCAGAATAAAAGATCATTACAAATGGAATACTACAACAAATGGCAATAAAAATTGCAAAAAATTCATTTCCGAATTTTAAAGCTTCAAGTATATGGATTAATTCTTTTAAGAATTAATTTGGAATAAAATATTGTACTAAATCAGGCAATTAGTCAATCCTGTATTTTTATATCAAAGCCATGCTGATTTTTTATAAAAAATGTCATCTTATAATCTCAAAGATGTGTTTAATCGTGACGAAACCGCAGTGTTTTTTTAAACACACGTCATAAGACGTTGACACTACAATCCGAAGTAAGAGCATCGGGAAAGGTTTATAAGGACAGCCTTACACTTATGTTATGTACCAATTATTTGGAAATAAATTAACCCATTTATCATCGGAAAATCAAAAAATCCTCTTTGGATGAAGAATTTGAATGTGAAAAAACTTCTATTAACATATGGCAACAGCAAAAAAGCATGGATGAATTGTATTTTGTTTGAAAATTAAGTGAACAATCTTAATTAAAAATGAAAATCGAAACATTCTTCTTACGTTAGACTGCGCTCCTGCTCATTATATTGATAGAAAATACGGTAATATTGATTTTTTCCATTCCCGCAAATACCACCTCAAAAATACAACCACTTGACCAAGAAATCAGCAGATCTTTTAAAGTGAACTATGAAAACCTCATGATGAGGAATATTACTTTAACTGAAAGAGAGGATACAATTAACTTTTATGAAAAAATCAGTAACTTAACTAATTGATGCAATACCATTGATAATTTAAGCATGTGATGAAATTACAAGTAACGAAAATTATTTAAAATTTTCGTTAAAAAAATTCACTGTACTTCTATTAACCGTGTTTTATTTTTTAGAGAATCAATCGATTAATAGGAAAAAATGGTTGCATAATTTGTTATTTGTGATGCTTGTAGTCAGTTGTTAGTTTGCGTGTGAACATGCTCATATGATGAGATAGCCAGGTTTATGTAATCAAGATTCCACTTTCTCATTCAAAAAACGATAATTTCATGATCAAGCCGTTTTTATTTTTAGTTATTAAATCCGATATTATTAAAACTAATTAACTTTTTTTTCCGAAATACTTTTCTTATCGGCGACCTCAGGCAAGTTTATTGTCGAAATTCTTTTTTCACATTTTTCCGTCGTGGGAGCTGTTTCGCTCCTATTCCTAAAGAAATTTATATTCTGAATTCCTAAAAATTCTGAAGAAAATCTAAAATCAAAAATGTTTGTCTCTAAGTTTTCCATCAAACTTACTAAAAATTAACGTACTTGTAATTAATAATTAACTTAAGTATTTTGAGTCTTATGAAGGAAAGAACCCATTGTATTTGAAAGTAAAAACATTGGACTATTCAACATATTAATAAAGGACATTTATTCAGCTGGAGAAATCAATAATTAGTCTTTCTATCAGACTGGGGAGAGAATTCCACGAAATGTGATGACCCTAGTTTAATCCAAAACGAATCAACCCTGAATGACACTTTCCCCGACGAAGAGACCGAAATGAGATAGTGAGACACATTTTGGACATCTACTCTGACTGATAGGGCGTAAGAACTCGGTGTGGTCGAAGATTTACGAATAAGGAAGTCCCCCACCTCTTTGTTTAGTAATTGCTGGACAGCCTCAGTCCTTGATTTATATACAAACCCGTCACCTGGAAATTTCCGGTTGGTACCACCCATTCGAAAAGTTGCTTAAACAGACTTTGGACTGGTTTTTTGTATAAATCAGTTTGGCTCTGTTTGGAAATAGTCAAATATACACAATACTTGTTTCCGGTGACTCTTGGCAAAGACAAGACGTAGGACCCGACATTATTATCCTCGACTAGTCAATAAAACATAAGCATCACCAGAGCAGTCGACGTCTGTGGTTTCCTTCAAGTCCATCAGTGCTTGATCCTCCGTCATTGAGTCTCCGGGAAAAAACGTAAACGAGTCTGTCGAGTCGAGAATTCCTTCATCCACATTCCAGTCTTGCTCAGTAACTTTTTTTGGCTTGAAAAAGTTTGAGACTTTTTCACGAATGGAAGCGTCTGAAATAGCAAGACAATATACACTTTTTTGGTATGTAGGGAATATGAGCGAGTTGTTTTTGTTTGTTCGATTAATGATTTTGTCTCTTTTCTGGACAATATCGACAGTCGCATCACTCCGCTTGGCTTTCCGCAAGTTCATATTTTGTAGACCTGAAGAATTGGAGTATGCCGGCAATATGCAAAATCTATTCAAATGAGCAGTGGAATAACGCCAGGCACTCGCTTCCGATATCCGTCAAAGGAACTGAGTCTCCCATTTCCTAGATAAATTTGTCGATAATAAAGTATTAATAATAGCATATGTTCACTTTGTGAGTGAGCTGTAATGCGGCACTAAGTTATGTAACTAGTTCAGCTCATTGATTACTGAATATTATTAACAAGTCTCACGTCGGCATAAAAAGCTTATATTCTTAATCCGTTTCCCGAACATGACAAATCAAGGCCAATTCGATTTTTTGTGGTTGTAAAATCTTGCTTTCCACATTTTGAGAAACGTCGTTGTCTTGTGAGATTAAAATATTTATGTTTATCTAATTCAATTCCAGTCTTAGTACAAAATAAGCGTCAAGACGTTTTCGTCTTGTAGAAATGCAAAACTGCAGAGGTTGATAATATTTAAATAGTCGATGTCAAAATCGATACAATGTTCTTGTATTACTACAACTTGTGCATCTGGAGTCTTAATTCGATTATTCTGAGAGAACTAACTTCCATTCAATTGCAAAATGAGTTCGTGTCCACCGCGAATTTCTAACCTAGTACTAGCTTGCTCAACTACAGAGAAAGAGCGATTTTTAGTTGACCTTCAAAATTTGTTTTATTAATCAAAAATTACTCATAGTTAATTTTAAGGAATTAATTCGGATATTTCTTATTCTTGCTCTTCTTTGTCCGGTTTTGGGAAACAACAGCAAATTTTAGGACCAGTAGAGAAATTGTCATTCGTAAAAGAAATTTCCAAAGATATGGAAGGCTGCCTTTTTGCGTTTCTATTCAAATAAATCCGAATTTTTAGCATAAAAAACAACTTTCGAATTTTCAAAATACTGCAAACGTCATTGATGTCTTTTTTGGATTCGATAATGAATAGGTTAAAGTGGAATTCGGTAAGTAATAAGCCGAGAAAGTCCAAATTAGCTTGCAGGACGCGGGTAAACTATTAATTGAAGAGGTGATATGTCCTATTTCAGTTTTGTGGGGTTCCTAGTGAAACCGGACGATGGAGGGATTAAACGAGATAGATCACCGGTGACCAAGTCAAGGGAGCCCCTGATTGTAATATCGTACAAATATCAGAGCTTGGAAGCCGGCTCCGTCGATAGCGGCAAGCAAGCGGACAAGAGGATCGCCATTTATTTAACCCCATTCCTCCCCTGAAATTGCGGCAGATATTAGGTTACCGCGGGGGTTGTTAGGGTTCGATTTTTACCAGGATGTGCTGTGTGCATTGAAGTCCCCAACGAGAAAGAGATTATTCATGTCGTTAAAGGTTGCGAGATGTAGATTGTATGAGCGTGCAATATTAGTTGAGGTTGGGGGATGCAGATGTTGATTATATTGAGATTGGATTTCATGTTATTTTTTATTTTAAAGGTTGTATCTCGCTTTTTTCACTGAGTTTATGTTTGAAATCGTTTGATGTTTCGATATATGAGATATTTTTACTGATGAACGTAATTAGGCCCCCACCGGAGGAGGGTCTGTCAAATCGTATAGTAGAATAATCTGGAATTTTTGGCGTTTTGTGTTCTTCATTTAATTTGCTTTCTTGTAGATGTTGTTTAAGATAATAAATTTTTGGATTCCGTTGATGTTCAATTGGAGAATATTTATCTTATTCCGACGCTTTGGACTGGAAATAGTGTGATACTTTTAGATCTGCCGGCGGGGGTGTTACCTCGTGAGAGTATTGTGTGCAATTCTTTTGTGGATACTGATGACTCGTTGACCAGATGAATAACTATTAGATTTGGTTAAGTTTCAAGAAAGAAATGGATCCCACAAGAAATGCAAGGAGATCGTCAAGAAAATAATTATATTAATACATCCTGTTTATTAACGGAAATTACTTCTCTTCATTACCAGCTCTAGGAACTGACTCCCTTAAATATGTTTTGCCCAAACGTTGATATGGAAAAAATTTAAATATAATCTGGATACTTTAAAAATAAATTGAACAAGTAATCTAAATATTTCATCAATGATTCTGAAAAATAAAAGTTTTTTAATTGAGTATTTTAATTATACAAATAGTTGAATTTACGAAGAATGCCAAATTGCAGTAGTAGAAATTTATTTACTACTAAAACATTTTTTAAATTATCTGATTATCTCCAAGAACTGTCATTAGAACAGTAAAAAATTTCATCTCTCTTTTAAAAAACGTTTTTGAAAATTTTGAATATTTTTCTATCGCATTCGACAAATTTAGCAAGCATAAAAGAGAAATACTTCTCAACTTGCCGTATTTGTTTGAGAGATAACTGAAGCATTCTAACAGTTTGTCAGAATTATTTTAATGACGAGTAGTGTACCTTGAATTGACGTTTTAAGGCATTTAATGAAAGCTTTTAATAAAATCCAATTTAAAAATTTGTTAAAATTACGACAGAAGCCCCTCTATGATCGGGAAATAAAATTTTTTCCTTCAAATTGAAAATCTTTGAAAATGGGTGTTAATATTCGCGTCCTATCATTAGAATTGTTTTTATTAAAATAACATTTTTTATTAATAATTCTTTAATTAATCTTAATTTTAAATAGAAATTAAATAGAAAATATAATAAATTCTTTACGCATTTTCCATTTAGTTCGTAGTAACCGTCATTGTTGTGCACGATTAATTTATTTTTTTTATAAATTAAGCCACATGTACTTGTGGGTACTTGTGGGTTTACCATGTCGTGCTTTTTTCAGTATTTAGTCGTTTTTATATTTAATTTGGATTCAAAGGGAATAATTCGTGATGTAGTTTCTTTTAATGATTAAGTTATTCGAAATTCTATCTTTTTTGTAAAATTTTCCGATTTTATTTCCTTGATCTGTTTTATTTTACATACCTTGAAATTTCTGAATTACTATTATTTTATTTGTAATTTTTATCTTATTTATCCCTATTTTTGTTTTTTTGTTTTTTTCTCTTACTAAAAGTGTATTTAAAATAGATATTTATGACCCTATTCAAGTTTAAGATTCTATTTTAAATCTTTTTTTTTTTAAATGACAAATTATTAATCAAAACGAAGCTAGATTAGTTTTATATTATAAATCGTCACGCTCCGGCAGCCAGTATCGCGTGCGTGTTGCCACGAAGAACTGCAATTCCGATACGTTGGCGAAGCCAATACCCCTCGCGACTGTCCCTCCTTCGTTTAGCCAGCATCGCACCAATTTCCTTGAGAAATTCCGCGGTTTTGGATCCCACTACACCAGACGTCTCTATCGAGATTGGGACAAAACGGAAAAGTTTTCCGATCTCCAAATACTTAGATATCTTCGCCTTTTCTGCTGCATTAGCAGCCCAACCGGGCGAATGAATATTCCGAAGAATCATGGACTGGGAGAACGTGTCTACGCACGTCGCATCCCATGCGAGTGATTTTCCCTGGGAGTACGGGAAAAGAGTTATCCCATCGGGCCTTCTGCCATCTCCCCGGTCAAGCCCGATGGGTTCCAGGTGTGCTGGAAATCCTGCGCTCTCGAGGGCCCGTCGTATTATGTCATTGAGTGCGGCATGGCGGGGAGCGCGATCTGCACTCCTCTTGCAAGACAGAGGGTGTAGTCCTTTGGAATCGACTATTCCTCCACACCGGCATCTGTGTTCCTGACAGACGTCAAGACCCAAGCGTTGTGCAACACCGATTCTCACACAATCGTCGTCCATAAGCGTACCGAATGAACTCATGGAAATGCGTGGAGCCATGCACCACTCCCGTGCTGTGCCCCGGATAGCAAACAGACGAGCCGGTGTTGGTTCAACTCCCGCTTCAGGTCATCAACGACAGCCTTGCATGATATTGCGTCCCAACAATTCTGTCTCGAGACATCATCTGGGATTGAAAGTCCGGCTTCCTTCCATTGCAAGCATGCCTTGTCAAATACTGTGTCCAAGGAGAGTCCAGTAGTGTTACGTAGGATTTCCTGGACGAGATGACTGCAGCTTGAAAGCGATGACAGATATGCCGGGAATGCGAAATCCAGCGCCGACCTGAGACCCGTTCCTCCGATGCGTGTAGGAAGCTTGCATTGATTCCAACCAGGTTCGTCAAAGTGGATGTTCAAGAGCGATTCAGCTGAACTTCTCAAAGTCCTATCCAGTGTCTGTAGAATGTCTCGATGTTCCAAGCAGGGAGAACAACGGAGAGCGTATTGGAGTTTAGGCAAGCCAATGCTATTTTTCAAAAGGAAGAATGCAGTATGAGCATTGAGTAAGGAGAGTTTCTCCGTAACTCTAGAAAGACCCTTGTTTTTTTCCAGCAGATGGCACCGCAGTTCCTTTTCGCCAAGTGGGCACCCAAGAAAGTATGCCCTCTCCCGAGGTAAGACAGTAATCCCAGGTAATATCGATTTGAAAGACTTGACCACGTTGATAAAATCACTTTCCGAGTATGTGATATTTATCAGCTCCGATTTCTTTATATTTATATCAAGTCCGAGTTTTCGTAGTACAGGCACGGCTTGTGACAGAACGTCAAAAACTTTTCCCCACGGCCCTCCAATCGTGGCATCATCAAGATACCAGAGGTTCAGTTCCGCGCTGATGGAACGTACAGTTTCGTTGATTGCCAACGCAAAGAGAAGTGGACCAAGCGGGTCCCCTTGCTGGACTCCAGTCTCCGAATAGATAATCTTGTCCGCAAAGACGAGTGAAGACTTGGTTCCGTAGGCCAGGTAGACGAGTGGAATGAGTTCCGGGGCTCGTTTGCTTACAGTCTCGAAAATTTGATTCTATTAATTGGTTGTTTTCCACTAGTTAAGAAGGGGGACATTTTTTGACATTATTGCATATATATGTATTTTGTTTATTTAATATTTTGATGTCATTTTTTAATATATTTCCCTTTTTTGTATTAATTTTTACAAAGTAGTTTAAACTAGAATTTATAGTTTGATAAATACCGATTTATATTAAATACTGAGGACATGTCCGTGTGTGAAAAAGGAAACATCACCTAAGCGGTTAATAAAAGAGAAAATATAATTATTGTATTTTTAATATCTATTTAAATGTTCGAATATATCTAAAAAATTTTTAATATTTATTTTATGTAAATTAAAAGTAAGTCATTAACTAGTAAATTCGATGCAGACATGCATTTCTCCTTTCAGGGATTTCATTTCATTTATCAAGTTCATTTTGAACGATTTCACTTTTGTAGGCCCGATATAATTTATCCTAGTGTCCGGCTCAGTATTAGTATGCTAAGGGAAAATATCAAATATATTTCGACGGTTTGTGCCTTCATGGCCAAGGAAGTATGCAGAACTTTTAAAATAACAAGACTTTTAAATTGAGCCTAAAATATTCTGTCTTAGAAAGATCATGCTTCTATTTTCACTCAAACTTTTAAACCTGAGAATGAGTATTTGTTTTATATTTAGCCAGGTTGGTTAAATCTGGACTCCCTCCGTGGAAATATGGATTAAAAAGTCACTCAAAAACTGTTTATATTTTTTATTTTATCAAAAAAGTTAGAGGACTGAGTCCGTCAATACAAGTTAGGAGTAATAAGTGATTCACGTCCGATGGTCTTATCTTCTGACATTGTTGAAAGAATAGTCGAGAGCTTAAAATTCAGGTCAAGAACGCCGCGCTGTGTATTGAATGGCAGTGTTCGAGATTTTCTGAAAAAGCTCGTCTCAGTCCGGTCCTTAGTTTTTGTAATAATTTTCCTACCAATGTCGGTAAAAAGGTGAGTCGCAGCGTTGCCGGCTATTTATACTAAAAATCCTAAGAAAATCAATTTTAACGAAAATTTTATTAACGAAAAATTTTGACTCGTGTGTGCACGTAAGAATAACGCAAAAAACAATCGAAAAACATAGTTTCAAAGAGAGCTCGAAGTTTTTAACTATCAAAAAATTTAAAAACATTACACAATCTCAAGTGAGTAAAGTATTCAACATGCCAATAGGAACAATAAACAAAATCCTAAACAATGAATCCTATTTTGAAAATAAGAATTCTTACATAATTTCCTCCAAGTTTTCCTTAATTCATATACCGCTTTATGAATGAATTCAGAATAAAAGATCATTCGGCGATACTATTACAAATGGAATGCTACAACAAATGGCAATAAAAATTGCAAAAAATTAATTTCCGAATTTTAAAGCTTCAAGTATATGGATTAATTCTTTTAAGAATAAATTTGGAATAAAATATTGTACTAAATCAGGCAATTAGTCAATCCTGTATTTTTATATGACCTCCACTGCTGCTCGCCGCGAACGACGAAATGCTGCGCCGCACTTCGCCTTCAGTAACAGTTGTCCTTGGCATATCTCCCGGGAGCACGAATGGGCGGTAATCTTCCGGCGGACATGGATGTTTTCGTCTGATCTGCTCGAGGACTTCAGGTGTTGGAGCCAGGACGGTATCGTCGCTGGAAACGACCCGCAACGCCGCCCGGACGTCGCCTTCAAGAAGTTTACGATTTACTCTCTCTCCGAGTGTATCTGGGCAATTCCGAAAGAGCGTATGATCGGCGTCCGGATGTTTTGCTTTTGAAAATTCCGTTTTGTTAATAGATCGTGATTGGAAATCGTGGATATTTTTCTTCATTTTTGAGGAAAGTGAGTTTCCAAGCATGGAACTTTCTCTAGTGTTCCGATGTGGCTCCTTTGACTCAGTGTAAGGTATGCCAAGTGCAAGCGGGGCGAAACCGAAGAGTTTGAGCCAGGCCTCTTGGTCGTTGGACGTGAGTGCATCGTCAATAGCGGAAGCCAGGCATATAGCTGCAGGGATCCGGACGGGTCTCGGGATCTTAAGTGGAATCTTGTTGGCCTTCCTTTGCTCAGACAAGAAAAGCAGGAGAGAATCCGTATTGTCGAAATCCAACGGCTCGCTAGAGACGACAGGTTCATTCGATATTTTCGCCTGGGTCTTCCGGCCAAAGCCCATACATACATTGCAGTTCCATAAACTGAGTGAGGATGCAGCCTGCCGGGACATCCTTACACATCCGAGGTGGAAAAAGTTCCCCCAAATCGAGCAGAAGAGCCCGTACTTGCGTGCATTGCCACAACCGCACGAAGAACACACCAGACCAACTCTCACAGGGATAATGTGCGTAGTGTTGTGTTCTTGCATCTTGGAGACTGTTTCTACGCACTCTATTTGTTCGATGGCTCTTTTTTCTTTCTTCTTTTTCCAGTTCCTTTCGTTCCTTTAGATTTATGTGCCCTTAAATAAGCACAAAAGATTAAGCTTTCTTAATTATACTTCGTTTGCGTAATCTGTCGTTTATCTGTGGAATCTCCCCTTCGAGGATTTTCTGTGTTGTATTTATAGACAGTATTCTTCAAAATATCAATTCAATTATTGAATTCGGATTAAAATATTGTTTTTGTTAATCAACGCTTTAGTGTTTGATTATATCGTTCTACCTGCCCTTGTGATTGAGGGTGTCTTGGTCTTCCGCTGCAGTTCAAACAGTCTTTGTGACAGGGCATATATATCTAATTTTAAATAAAAAGTTGTAACCAATTTATCTTTGTTTCCGACAAAATAAAAATTGGATGGGGCAAGGTCATTATCTGACAAACAGATAATCCAATTATTTTTTATAATCTGCTTATTATTTTTTAAGTAGAATGAGTCATGGTCAGACTAAAATGATTTTCCACGGCTTTGCCCACAACTTTCTAAAACTATTATAAAAAACAAAAGACTATTAAGTATCTGTCGGCATCACAGTACATTATTCTCAAACTTTTAAAAAGTTCCTCAAAATTGGGTCTCATTTTGGCATCCAGTTGCCAACCTTACAATTTGACTGGGTAAATACTATACACTTATGAAGGAGTAAAAATATATCAATCGAAGCCGTTTTCGGCTAGGGAAGGCGTCTTCCTCGATTCAAAAAAACTTGAATTTCATTGCTTTGTAGATGAGCGTAAGGGACATGTCCATATGTAAATCTCCCACAACGTAACCCCAAAACTCCACACGTCTGACTTGTGGGAGTGTAAAGATAACTCCAAAGACTCCGGGGCCATCCATCTGACTGCAAACTGCTGGTCAGACTGCCCAATCATACCCTTCGGCTATTTTTATATAAATAATGTTTGTTCATCATTTTTGACTGTCCAAAATCTGCTATCTTGATGTCATAATTACTATCAACTAAAACGTGTTAAAATTAATTTACGAAGGACATTTCTTGCGGCTAGATCGCAGTGGACCACCCCAATGAACTCTAAGTAGTTCATTCCCTTTAAATCACAAATATGCATCAAATACATCTGCAATTTGATAGGCCCACTTGAGCATTTGCTTTGGAGTCAAAGAGTCCCTTTCTTGCTTTATATTTTTGAGGAGACAGCCGTTTTCGCACAATTCCATTATCAGTTTGATGTTTATTGTCATGCAAATTCCGATAAGTTTGACGCAATGGCAATAGTTGGACGATACCAAAACTTTGATCTCGTTTTCAAAACCAATAATGTCCTCCATACAACGGGTCAGTTCCTTCACTGCGACACTCTTTCCTTTTCCTTGACTTTTAGAGACCAACGTGGCCTTGAATGTTAGATTAATTGTATTACCTTATATACAGTTCCAAAAGATCATTCTCCAATCTTTTTTTGCAAAATCAAATCATTCTCGTCAAAATAAAAATTGGATGGGGCAAGGTCATTATCTGACAAACAGATAATCGAATTATTTTTTATAATCTGCTTATTATTTTTTATAATCTGCTTATACAAGCACTCAACACAGCCAGTTGGACTTAAAGAGTTTTCAGGCCTGTGACAAGTCCTTTTCAGACTTGAGTTTGTCAAAGTTAGGGGATTCTTACTTCTTTGAAGGTTTGCATGAGTCTGCACAGGGATAACATGTTTTATTCGCTAAAAATGACTCGGAGGGCATTCTCGGATACAAGAATTATTGAAATAAGCTACTTTACATTCATTGCATTGATCGTCTCTCTAAAATACTATAACAAACTCATTTACTGGACCAGTGCAGCCACTTTGGCACATTTCACTGCACGCGTAACAAGTTTTTCCTTTGAAGTAAAAATCCTCCGTACAGTTTTGTAAGCAAAATGTGTGTTTTTCTGAGCGAAATATAAAATTTTTGCAGGATATGCATCTCATATTTCCTGGTCCAAGACACCCAATACATTGCTCGTGACATAATTTGCCACGACTTACTAAAGACATTGATTACATGTTATAAGTGAACCACACAACGACTGGTTGTAGTCTGTGATGATGTCCAGGTCTGAATGAATCCATCTTTTGATATATTGCTGGTCAAAGTAGCAAAATGATTTATTGTGGGATCTTAACGCCACAGCACCGTTGTATACAGTTAAATTTACATTTCCCGGGAAATAGTCATATCCAATTACCATCATTGCTATGTTCAAATTTTTTCGAATGCTAAAAAACGCGTCATTGCTTGTAAATACATGTTTTCTCCTCTTACGACAAGATTTGGTGGAAGAAATTCAAGTGAATTTACATTTGCAGGTAAATACACTGAAAGATATCCCCTCACCGTCCTGATCTTCTGAAATTTTTTTAGTTGAATTTCAGTAATAGTCCCTGAACTGACTCTGCTCATGAGCATTAAGCATTAACTCTTCAAAAAAATTCTTGCCGATTTGTAAATCTTTGCTGATTACCGTGCAGTTAACAATGTCGCTGATGGTGTTACTGTTAAAGTTGATGATTCCCTCCGTAGAGTTTATGACACAATCTATTATCACTAGATGGGATTCACTTTTGTCACAATCTTCTCCCTCGAACCGTTTAGATTGTAATTCCTGCATATCTAAGGAGTGCCTGTAATGGGACTTACATTGCATTCGGAATGATTTTGACCAAAGCATCCTCCAATACACTGGTCGTGGCAGCATTCGAGAGATTCTTTACCGAAGCAGCGGTTTTCGCACTTTTTGTTGCATATAACCTTCGAAACTATTACGTTTATGTACGAATAATGCATTTTTGACAATCATTGACGCCTGGTCCCCAACAGTGTCGTCTAAAATTTAAAATGGGGCAGTGAGAGTTGCAAAAAACAGGAACGTTGTTATTGTTTTCAAAATAGGCTTTTTGTGTGTCCAGTCTAAATATTTCTGGGAAAAATATTGTTTTAAAATATTTTAGCGTGGTCAGATGAACTCGAACATTTCCCTGCAAAATTTCTGCTAGTCTGAATAACAAAATTACCAGCGAGTTGTGGGAGTTTGAATTCTTCGAAATTTAGTGTAGAGAGGAATATAGCTTGAGAGTAATAAAGCCGTTTCCCTTCGATGACACGAAGGTTTGGAGGACTAAACGACTGTCCTGTGACGTTACACTTTTTATTCTTTTCTTTCAAAATTCGATACTTTCAAATAGTAATGTAGACACTTTTACGTAATTGAATCCACAAATAAAAATAGTCAGATTTATAAAATTAGAAATCAATGGGAAATAATCCTGATTTTTACTAATTATTTTCTATGGATGTGTTTTTGGTAAAAATGGCTAGATATTCTAGAAATATCTACCATGACTCGAAAATCTTTGGGAAGTCTTCTGTAGTAAAGGAAATAAACACTTTAAATTTAGGAAACTAAGTGAGAATTCATAGCTTTAGTTATTTTTGACAGGTGATTAGAGAAAATTGACTTCTTGGAGAAAATCTACGTTAAAAATAAGCAACATTTCATATTTCATTATTATTCGAAATTTATTTTTCACAGATAATAATTATGTATGTATTGAATACAATTTTGTCATGAAATCATTCTAAGATAATATTAAGAAACTATTACAGTTGAACTTCTGCCCCAATAGAAATCCGCCCCAGATTCAAATACAGAGGGTATGGTAATTTATACTCTTTTTTAAAAAATAGCATTTAAAAATCAAAAAATCCATTTTATTTATCAATTTAAAAAAGTAATCGCTAATTTTCTCTCCAACATTACTTTATCTGAGTCGTGATATTTCTGGCAATATTTTAAATTAAACATTCGGAAATTAAAATCCCACCTTGCCTCAGATTCAATGAAAAGTTCAAACACCAGACGATCAAATTTCAATGATAGATCTGATTCATAGTTTTTGTATAGGACTGCGTCAGGAATAGAATTTGAATCAAATCCTTGTTTAGCTTCCATTTTTATTCTAGATACTGTTCCCTTCCCAACTTTAAAAATCTTGGATATTTCCTTTTTAAATATGGAGTTTACCAACACTTAAGCAAATTTTTGTTTAAAGCAAAGCAAGTTTTTTTGGCATGATCACTAAACTCTACGCTATAATTTCAAATAAAATAACGTATAAAAATTTTATATAAAATTATTTTTAAAATGCCCCAATAAACGGGGTCGATAATTTTTTTAGTATTCTATAGGTAGAAAATTGAATAAACTGCTATAAAATGAAAGGATTGATTGTTGATTTCAGCTTAACTTTGATGATTAAAGATATTTGTCAAAACAGGTAAAATGAAATACTCTCATCATGCTTTGGGCTTTGCGACAACTCGCCTATAGTCGAGTTCAAGTGAAAATATTCCAAGGGTAAATAAAATTTTTAAAAGATTTATATTTTCTTTAATATTACCTTTGTTATACTGTCACTTGCCGTCGTAAGTGCGCGTGTTTCAGTATTTTTCCCAACGAGGTAGGGGCAAATACCTACACTTTGCTTACTTACTCCTCCAATCAACCCCCGCAGGCAAAAATTTTAAAAACAATGATGACATTATAGAGCATGACGTATTTTAAAATAAATAAAAATTTTATTTTTACCAGATTAAATCTAAATAATTAAAATTTGAACAATTTTTTAAATTTAATCCTTATTATGACTGATTTTGAACTGCTTAAAAGCCAAAGAGATAGCAAACTTTTACTACACCGCAACTATTTGTATAATTAAAAAACTTTTATTTTTCCTCTTACAACTATAATAAAAATTTCTAGGGACTGCTGAATCGAAGGTAAATACGATACAATTCTTATTGGCAGATTTCTATTAATTTTACTGTTTCAATTTTTCTTTATAAATAAATTTAACGAATTGTTACGATACAATTCTTACCCGATAGGACTTGGTTTAGAGGGGTTTGACTGCAGTACTAAAATTAAATAAATCGTCTTATTTTTCGAATATGATTCTTTTTGTTGTTAAAAATAATTTGAGTTTTAGATGCTTTCGGAATGATTAAAAACTTGAGGCCAAGAAAGTAATGATGGATTCATGGATACAATCACGTAACAAATAATAACACGTGAATATTTCAAATCGTTTTTAATCACAAAATAAAATCCATAGTTAAAATAACTAGTGTTGTATTTTGAATCTTCTTAACCCCTACAGTCGTAAAAAATTATTATAATTATAATTTATTGATTAAACTAGTATAATGAAAGTTGTTGACATGTTGCACATTCTGTCTTTTGTGTTAATTTTCATTGATTGTTGAGTTATCCTCATAATTGCAGAATATGAATTTTTCATTGTTAACGAAACGGTGTAACCACTGTAAAAGTAAGACCGTTGACTATTTACCCACGAAGTGACTACAAATAGAGGCATAACCATGATTTCACAGAGAGACATAACGAGGTACCCTCGGCTTTAGTTCTCCAATAAGTGTGGTTTGAGGTGGTGCAGAAAGCTGCGAATTCATCATCAGTGTGTGAGAACTCGAAAAAAATTATGATATATCTTATGGAATAAGAGGATATATTTATTTATGGAATAAGAGGATATATTTATGGAATAAGAGGATTTATTTATGAAATTAGAGGATATATTTATGAAATTAGAGGATATATTAATGAAATACCCTGTAAATTAACTCTTTTATTCCTGATCTTATGAAGAATGCTTTTTAATAACTAATATAAATAATAAAATTGAACAAAAATTTGTTTTCGGGATAAAAATTTCATTATTTTAAAGAATTTATAGGAGACATTAATTTTATTTTTAACTATTTGACCTAGAATATTAACTCTAAACACTGCATGTGATTGTTTTAACTGTGAAAAATATTTTTTTTTAATTCATTTTTTATTTTTAACTTCATAGCTGTTCCCATTCTTGTCAACAACTTAATATATTCTCGTATCTACCTTTTCTTATAGCTGCATCGTTCGATGTGCTGAATTTATGTTTAAATAATTCATCTAATATTTTGCTGAAAAATGGTCCCGATCGAGACACACCTGCGGGATAGGCACACAGCTGGACTATGACAAATGTCACTTAAACCGTGACAAAAGAATTTATAATTAATCCATAAGTTCTCTTTTGGTAATAGCTGAGAAACTCCCAAATGATTTAAAAACTTATAAATTTGAAAAATATTGGTGCTAAAAGCAAAATTGTTTTTTTTGAAAATGAAGTAATTGAACAAAAGGTGAACATTTTTTTAGGAAACAAATTATAAATATAAAAATAAAATTTTATTTGTTTATTATTTTATAAATTATTATTGCTATGCAAATATTTAATAAAATAATTTGATGATTAAAAGAATCACTTCAGTTATCCTGACATTTACTTTACTCCTTGTTACATTTTTCTTTTCAAATGTTACCTATGAATTTCAAATAAATAAAATGACATCCATATACACTAAAAACGACTTCTCTAATCATCAATGGAATCGGTTTTATTTAATAGAAGAACAAAAATTATTCTATTGCAAAATCCCTAAAGTTGGATCAACGACAATGCTGAAATGGTTACTGATGACTTACTGTATTAAAAACAAAATCAAAAACTGTACTCGATTTTCTCAAAATGAAATTCACGAAGTCAATTATATAAAAACGTATGAGAAAAGTTTTATTAATTTGAATTCAATCAACAATATGGAAGGCGTTCAAAAAATCTTGATAGTAAGACATCCAGCCGAACGCATAGTCTCTGCATATTTAAACAAATTTATTTACGAAACAAAACGTGTCGGAAAATCGCCACACTATGTTCAACAAGTTCGACAAGCCTTAACTGGCTATCCTGAAGAGTTTGTAACATTTGAACAATTTGTCAGTTATTTAATAAATAACTCCCAAAAGGCTTCACAATTTAATGAACATTGGGCATTAATGAGCGATTTGTGTTTGCCCGGATACATCAATTACAAAATAATATATCTAGAACAACTTGATGAATTTATGCAACATCTTTTTAAGATTTACGGATTAACAGAAAAAGGAATGTTTTGGATCAAAGACGTTACGCATAAAACGAACTCTGTTGATTATGTTTCCAAATATTTTTTGAATTTGACGACAGAAATGAAATATGCTTTTTACAATTTGTACAAAAATGATCACCTCTATTTTGGGTTTAAGCCTTATTTGTAATAAATAATTATTAATTTAATAAACAACATTCTATTCTATAAATAAATTTAACATTTTATTAATCAAAGATTATCCAAGATATTATTGTTTTTAAATCTTATATTTTATTTCAGTAAATCGTTGGTCAATAAAAAGTGTTAAAAGTGTTAAAGTGTTATCTTTGTAAACAAGAAAGTCAATTTATTGATTGACATTTTTTGTTAGAATTGCATGGATTAATAAAATATTAATTTCTTTTCAGGTATCATGAAATGTGTTATTGTCAAAAAAAATTAACGACTATTTATTTAAAAAATACTGACTAATTAATGATGTTTCCCTTCAACAGAGGAAAGCCACTTATCTGGGACGCTACGTGTGTAGACTAATTCTCTCCCAAGAACCTTCTGATGTCCGCATCCACCCATGGATCAATAATCGCCACAACTGCTGAATACAAAAAGATACGGAAGTACTCTTCACTTGTGGAGAAGTACCTCGAAAGGACCAGAACCCATTATCAAGAATTATCAACATTTTAGATTTTTATTTTCAAAATATTGTATAAATACACAAAAAACAATATCTTTTTTTTAAAAATAAGTCAGCAACCCAATAAGAATTTGAAGAAAATTTTATATGGAAACTTATAAAAGATATTCAAAATAATTTTTATTTAGTCAAAAACTAATGATATTTAAAATTAAAAATAATAATTTTGTTTACAAATGAATCACGTGGATAAGAATTAATAAAATTATACAAACCGATGGTGAATTGATTAATCATACGCCACAACAACTTTTGAGGTTTTGGTTTTACCCGAAGCAAATTTTTGATTATGTAAAAATTCAAATGAATCTAGAAAGCATATTTTAAATATTTTTACTCTAAATTAAAGTATATTGTTGCTAGAGTCATGATTGTTTTACATAAATATTCTCTACTTTCCGGTTCTAGATCACTAAAATCTGAATTTCATAATTATCTTTATCTAAATAAAAATATCAAAAAAGCTACGCAGTGTTTGCCAGATGAGTGTCTACCAACAACTTCTAAATTGTAAGAAAAAGAGAACAAAAATATTTGATCATTTCTTGAAGTCTGCTAATAATATTTATCTAGCTGTTGTGGTGTGATTAACGGAAACCTCAGATGGTAAATAAAGAACGAAGCGAAGACGAAGCACGAGGAACAAAGCCACTGAGGACAACTCGGGCATGTCTCTTTTGTGGGCAGTCGAATATCAGGAAATTTGGAATTAACTGCACGCCATGTGAATCATTCGCCCATTTGGGCTGCATAAAAATGAGCAAAGCCTGCGCCGAGACGCTGTCAAGCTGGCAGTGCCCCCCTTGTATTGGAAACGAGGTCCCCAGGCGGGAAACAACAGCCCAGCCAAACTTTACATCACCACATACTGACCACATTCTCTTGAAGATCTCGAACCTCCGGAAAGCCAGGAAAATCCCAGTAAAAATCCCAAAAGGAGCACGTATTGCCGCAGCAACGTGCCTCTCAGACCTCATTGACAACGCACTGTCCTCTGACAGCTGGGAATCCTGGCTAAAACTTATATGCTTCGCACCTGTTGCACTCGGAACACCTACAACGGAATCTGATAACCAGAGTAAAGAAACAAACCCCCGGCTAAACTTAACCGGGAAACTGAAAGGAAGAATATTGAATTACGGCAGTCATAGCATACACGCAATACTTGAACAGCCACTTATTGCCAATGCGGTCAAAACCAGAGGAGCATTCACCAAAGATGCCCCCAACAAACTGAAGGAGCGAGTGAATCGGAAACTTCTGGAGGGCGATGTGCGGGCAGCCCTACGGGTTATCACGTCCGATGACACCGTGCTGTCTAGCACCCCCGAGGTCCTGAATACCTTAATTCAGAAGCACCCAAGTGCACCGAGTGATTATGTAAAGTTCTCGAATCCTGAAGGAACCCAAGAGATTATGATTACCGAATCAGAAGTGCGGCGCGGAATCGCTTCCTTTGCCGCTAGCAGCAGCGGAGGCTTGGATGGGTTACGCCCCGGCCATATCAAGGACCTAACGTCCACCTACACCTCGGAAGCAGGACGCTGTCTTGTTAAATCGATCACGGACCTAATAAGGAAAATGGTGAATGGCGACATCCCGGAGTATGCCAGAGAATTGCTCTTCTCCGCAAGGCTACTCGCGTTCAAAAAACCAACGGAGGAATCCGCCCCATTGCGGTCGGAAACTATTTCAGAAGACTCGCAGCGAAGATTGCTTCGACCCTCGTGAGCCGCCCACTCGGTGCGGAGTTCTTCCCAGAACAAATGGGTGTTAGTATCCAGAACGGATGTGAGGCAGCGGTTCATGCGGCAAGGCGTTTCTTCACACAGAAGAATACTGCAAACGAATGCATTGGAATCAAATTGGACATAACCAATGCATTCAATTCTCTCAGAAGAGACTCCATTATGGAAACGTGTTGGAAGAGGGCTCCCATGCTTTTCCCTCTTGTTAAATTGTCATACGGAGAAGATACGTCTCTGTTTTTGATGATGAAATCATCAAATCAAAAACTGGTGTCCAGCAGGGAGATCCGCTCGGACCCCTCTTATTTGCCCTGACAATTGATGATGTTGTGAGATCAATTGACGCACAACTAAATCTCTGGTATCTCGACGATGCCACAATTGGAGGATCATTCGAGGAAACATACAATTCTTTACGTCAAGCACTTCCCGCATTAAAACACTTGGGATTGGACATCAATATTAACAAATCAGAGTTAATAAATGTCTCATACTCAAACACCGACTTTCTCTCTATCAAGGAGTTTTTCAACGAACTGCTTCCCGGGATCCCGACTGTGCCAGTTGATAAACTATATTTCCTTGGATGTCCACTCAGTGAAGACGAACTCAGGAACCATCTACTTTCTAAAAATGAAGAATTGTCTCGCCTCGCAAAAAGATTGTCATGCCTCGACTCTCACACATCCTTCTTCCTGATGAGAAACAACATCGGACTACCCAAGCTTTTATACCTACTGCGAAGTTCACCCTGCCACGAACATTACGACAGTCTACTTTCGATAGACAAATCTCTCAAACAAACTGTTGAGTCACTAATCAACGTCCGCTTCGACGAACTCGGTTGGAAGCAATGTAAGCTTCCCTCTGGATTTGGGGGTGTCGGTCTAAGATCGGCGCTGGAGGTCGCGTACCCGGCATATCTTTCGTCTCTCTCAAGCTGCAACCATTTGACACGGCAAGTCCTTCGTCACACTATTGGACTTCGCTGGAATGAGTCATTTGATGAAGCTTGCCGGGATTGGAACGGGTCAGGACTCAAAATCCCCGAAGACACAACGAAACAAAGAACTGGGATAACATTGTCTGCTCCAAAATTTCAGAAGGGCTTAAAAAAGAAGCAAATCAACATCGCCTTGCTTGCCTGGTGTCAGCCTCAAGTGGAGGGAGCGGAGCATGGCTTGGTGCAATCCCTTGCCCAAATCTCGGGACTTTTTTGGACGACGATTCTTTGAGGATTGGAATCGGACAAAGACTTGGACTAGACGTTTGCCAGGAGCACCGATGCCGCTGCGGGAAAACGGTCGATGCGAAGGGATTGCACCCGCTATCCTGCAGGAGATCCGCCGGAAGAGGACCACGTCACGCCGCTCTGAACGACGTGATCGTCAGAGCTCTGAAGGCTGCAGGCTTCCCAGCACAGCTTGAACCAGTGGGTCTCGATCGAGGTGATGGAAAGAGACCTGACGGGATGACTCTTTTCCCTTTCAACTCCGGACGATCTTTGGTCTGGGACGCAACTTGCGTCGATACTTACTCAAGCACGAATCTCCTTAAATCGGTTCAGACACCTGGAGCAGCTGCCTCAATCGCGGAAAACCTTAAAACCAAAAAATATTCCTTCCTCGGGGACCGCTACAGATTCACCCCTGTTGCGGCTGAGTCATCAGGAGCTGTTGGCCCAGCGACTGCCGAGTTCTTGCGCGAACTCGGAAGAATGCTCGCCACAAAGAAAAATGATCCTCGTGAAGGAGTATGGCTAAGACAAAGGATCGGAATAGCCATACTCCGAGGGAACTCGCTTTCCATACAGGCAGCGGGCTTCCTCAATTGATTTCTCAAATCAATCTCTTCTCTGAATTTATTAACTGACTTTAAAAAAAATAAATAAAATTCAATTTCTGATATTTATTCTAACTTTACAAATATAAGTAAAAAACAAATTGATATTTTTTATATGACCACAATAATTGGTGCTCCTTGATATTTTTTAAAAATAATAGTTGATTTTATACAAAAAGTATCAAACAGTTAAAATATATCAACTTTATTGTATAAAACGATAATATATTTGGAAGGCAATACAAATATTTTGGAACTGTGTTTAAGGTCATTATAATTTAACTGTGGTAAAGTAATCTATTATAAAAAAACAATAATTGTACGACCAAAGTTTGAATTTACAGTTTCTTTAAACAAAGCACTAATTTTATAATGAATGAATTTAATCTTATAGTCAATAAAGGATGGATCTACATTATGCATCAAGTGTCGTTTTTGAATGCATCAAGATTTTATAACTCATCATTTTTTATTAACTTATTTAATTATTAAATTCAGAAACCAAACTCCGTAGATTATATTCTGCAGGTAACTATGACTTGAAAATAGACAACTACGAAATGCAAAAATTACAATTTTATTCTGACTCAAAATAAATTGCAGATTCTAAATCATGCTTTGAATAAGTCATTTAAATTCTTAATAATTAATTGTAAAATAAACTAATCGATTTATACGAACCAATAGCAATTTAACTAATCGGACAATGAAGACATTCTGTGTTATTTTAAAAATTATAAAGTTAATAATAAATCAGTCATTTGCTTATCTTTCTTTTAATGACTCCCATGCTCCGATTAATCTCTTTTATGACAATATCCCTCTCCTAAAACTATACATTAAAATTCTTTCCTTGTCTAGTTGAGAAAGTCGAGATGAAATTATATTTTTGGTTACACTGTTTTTTTTCTCTTGGTAGGCTCCGTGTTCAACATAAATGTTCTCTAACTTGACTGGATCTTTAGATCTTCCAAACCTTTTCTTGTACATTCCAATTTCTGAATTAGAGTCGAATGATAATTTTTTCATTATTTGTGTAACAAAAATAAAAAATTGTTTAAAGGGAGTTTAAATGGATACTAAATACTATATGAATTTTAGAAAATTACGTAGACAAAAATAATATTTAAATATTTAATTTAATTATTATTAATATAGAATTGAAAAAATACAAACTTGAGAAATAATAGACCTTTCGTAAAAGAAAATTTCAAAATAATTTATATTCTACTTATAAATTACAATTAAACTTGTATAGTAAAACTTCTTTTAATTTTTTAATTAAAAATATATTAAAAAATATTTTATTTAAATAACTATCGTAATATCTAAGAACGATCTTGTGGGACAATTATGTCGATTTATTCACAAGGAGGTTATATGATTGACGAAAAGACAGAACAAACTAAAATTATAAAATCAAAACCATTGCGAGGTATAGCTCATTCTACGTCATAAATTAGCACCTTTAATTTGTACGGAACAAGCTTCCTGCATTATATGTTCAACTGAATTTCGTTTTTCATATTTATTGGCACAATTTAATTATCATGTTTGCGACAATTGCAGAGAAAGAGATGGAAAACACAAACTTATTACAAAAACTGATGCCAAAACTCAGTTTCTTCTTAAAGATGGTCATTTTGATGACTTGCCCTACCTTTCCAAGAGGAATCCACACATGCGGAAATATTACGGGGAAATGAAGTTATATGTTACCTCTCAAGTTATTCTACAATGTCTTATCATAAAGGTTCTTGAGCGAGCTATAGAAGTTTGGGGAACTCAAGAAAGGATCATTTCTGAGAGGAGGAAGAGAGATTTGAATCAACAAAAGAGGACGATAAGAAAGTACAACAAAAAAATATCGGGTTAGAAAGTGCATTTTATTATTAAATAATTAATTTGAATTTAATTATATAAAAATTATTATTAATTAAGGATTGAGAGCTATATCAATTTTTCCTGAATCTACAAAACTTCACCAACATTGTTTTGAGAATATAAAAGAAGAGACAAAATATTACAGAAAATGTAAAATTTGCGGTTTTAAAGTCGAATATGATGAGTTGTGATCAAATATCCTTAAAAATAGAAGAAATGGATTTTAGTTCATTTCTTACTTTCTCAATCTCTATCATTAAATTATTTATTTCCATATTTTTTCTTAATATAATGTCCTGGTAGTCACGTTCTTGTCTAGCCAGTTGAGATTCGAGTTGTTCTATTCTTTTCTCTTGTGCAGTCACTCTTGCAATGCTGTGTTCTTTTACTAGTGGAGGTTTCTGGTGGTTTTGTTTTTGAGGGAATTGTCCGTCCAGCCACTGATTAAGAGAGAGTTTTGGTTTTTGTTGAGGGCAGTAGAAAGTGTCGTGTTTTGGGGATTTTTCAAAAACGGAAACTGGTTCTACCAAACTTCTGCTAAGGACACTTCGATAAAAGCGCATGGTTTCTCCTTTTTTGTAGTCTAACCCCCACTTTGGCATAGAAACTGGCCAAGTTTAACTTTTAAATATTTTACCGACGCTGCTGTGCTCTGTTCCGAGATTGTATGTGCGTAGAAGAGTGTTGTCGTCTACGGCAATAGTCTTCATAGTTGTGCAACCCTCGAATTTAAAAAGGAAACCAACCTTAGAAAAGAGGTACATCAAGTTCTTTGAACGATCGTAAAAAGGGATCAAAATTCCGTGCTGATTGTCGATTTCAGTGATACTTTTTGGATGAGAATAATTTCTCTACAAATTAAAGATTCCAATTTACATACAATGTCCCAAATTGCCATCTGCCGAGACATTTGTCCAGAGTAGCCTATTTGTACGATTCTGATATCGTCCAAATACAGGACACGGAAAAACCGACTTGATTTGGTACGGATTTGCCCCTTTTAAATACTATTTTCATTTGTATATACAATGCTTTTTTTGCAGGTTCTGACGTCAAAAGTTCTTATGATCCCGTCCCGAGAGGAAGTAGCAAAATTGGACCCAGCTTCGTCCCATGAACTTGAATATATTTTTTCGTCAGTGACATTTACTGTGTTTATATTTGTGAGGTTTCCAACGTCCCAAAGTGAGATCTAAACACAAAACTGAGTTTTGGAGATTAAAAAATGTTGTTTTAAAAAAACAAATATTTAACTGTAGAATCTTTAGAACAACTCAGTAACAACGAATCCACGACTGGATTCCATTGCAGTTCGACAGGTCCCCTGGTTTCCAAACTTCCAAAATATTCGTCGGTCTCTAGGGAAGACTTCCCGCTGATTTTCCACAGTTTTATCTGCAAATTTATTTCAACAGACAACCAAATTGTCATCTGATCCCGTGGCAATGAGGTTAGTATCCATAGGAGACCATTGGATATCGTTAATTGTGCCGGAATGAGCATGGACATAGACAGTACTTGTTCTCGTATCTCCTACCTTTATAATACATGAAATATATTTAGTACATTATCTATATTAAAAATTGCTAGACTGTTGCCATTAATTCCATAAGTTGTCGCATAGAAGATCGGATTTACAGAGGCTGATCTTCCATTTCTTGTGGATTGGTATTCTTTTATGTTGTAATGACATTCCTCAAAGGGAGGAATGTTAAGATCAAACAGTTTAGCCATTCTGAAAATGATCGAGTTTTGCGTAGATTGTCATTTTCATATGGCCTCTCAACGAATATATTGATATTGGCAATAAAGGATCTTCGATTAGCAATTACTTGACTTTGTTATGAACATGAATCAATTAATGGAATGAGTAATCTCAATTCTCTTCTCGATCCAATTGGTCTTATCGGCGTAAAAATACGAAATCTGCAATTTATTGATAGTTGTGAAATGTGTGACATGAACATTATTGACGACATTGCTTTTAATAACTTTCAGATTCTCCTCATTTTAACAGGTCAAATTGGAGGTTCGTTTATTTTTGAACATAACAATTATTTAACAGTGAGAGCTAACCTAAAAGTACCCACAGCTGTAATATTACGAGTTTTATTATGATAACATTAATTCACTTTAATTAGTTTTCTTTTGTAAACAAAACTTTTTCTGTATACTCTAAACTAGGGAATGTCAAACATGCGGCCTCGGCATGTATAGGTGCGGCTCGCAAGCCTCATTTGCAACAGTAATGTTTAGTAGAGTAATGCAACAGTACCGTGCAGTCAGAATTTATGTCTATAGAATACAGAAATCATTATTTTATCTTTTAGAATATAAAATATTTTTAGTTTATTGTAAATCTTGTTTGAAAAGTGCTTCTTTTGTTAAAAAATGAAAAGAGAGTGTCTCAAAAAATGAGAAATTATCTATCTTTTTACAACAATTGATCCAAAAATACATTGTTTGATATGTATCTAGTTAATCCCTATACTGAAAGAATACAACTTAAAAAAGCATTCCAAATCACTGATCATACTATTATTTCAAAGGTACTAAGTTTCTTATTAACAAAAAAGATCAAATACGTGTTTCAAAGCTAAATTACGAAATAATTTGACTTCGTAACAAATTCATTTCATCAAAAATTACACATTTGAACGATCTTAGTTTGGAATTGTAGGGCAAAAACAAGCTCATAACTCAGTTGTCAGATAATATCAAGTGTTTATTTTAAAAATAAAATTATAGAAGTTTCAGCTATTAAATGAAGATTTAGCTCATTTTCCTACTTGTAAAGAATTGAAGAGTACTGTTGGTGAACATATTGTAATAAATTTTGCCAAGTATGAAAAAAATTGGAAGGAATTTCAGGAAAGATTCAATTCTCGTCTTTTGAACATGAATTTTTATCATTCACAGCACAATTCGCTTTCGATGCTTCTAATACAAATAAAAGTTTAAAAAATTAATTGTTGGAGATCTAATCGGATTCTACACTAAAAACTAAATATCTTAAGGTTTCAATACCTGCTTCTTTACGCATCTTCCTGAAAAGTTTAAAAACTTTAGAAATGTTGTTACAAAAATAATTGCTATGGTTAATTCAAAATATGTGTGAACAACTTTTTTCATATATGAAATTAACAAAAACTGTTTATAGAACACGACTCACAAATAAAAATTTATCAAATATGTATGATAAAATAAGTTTAGATAAATTCATTAATACCTAATCAATATAAAAGCAATGAGGAATTCAAGAAGCATTCGCTCGCTTTTATATTGATTAAATGAATTTCCTCATTTTTGAATAAGCATTTTCAGTCAGATAAGACTATATAACTCTCTGAATGATATGGACTTAGTTTTACTTTTTCATGGGAGCATAAAGCTATAGAACTTAGGTGACAGATGTTGTAGATAAATTAATTATACTGCTGACGGTTCCACAAAATAGCACTTTTCCTTCGTAGTTCCAGTTTCTAAGATCTCTGGTTTGAAGTTTAAACTCAAAAAAGATGGCTTCAGCAATAAGTTTAGATTCATGATAATAAAAAAGCACTCAGCTTTTAATTTATCAAAAAATAAATGAGTCAAAAATATCTATTTTCATAAGTTAAAATAAATTAGTTTATCATTAAAAATAAAATAAATAAAAGTCCCAAAAAGAAAAAAATATTCGGAAGAATTACTGAAGAATCTAAACTGCAAAAAAAACAAAACTTGGTCGAGTTGTCCGGTTGTTGGCCGTTGGGATAAAAAATGAAACAAAACTAAACGGGAATAAACCAAAACTGATAGTCGAGGCTGTATTAGGAAAGAGAGACTCAAAAATGCCATTCGTTGGTGCCTCATTTTCGCACCTTTGGCCACTCGGCCTGTCAGGAATGTTTGATCTTAAAAAATAAATCTCAAAAAACTACCGGGGATCAACCTGCTGTCCTCCGTTGGCATAAATAGGGATTAATGACGTCTGAGATATCCCGGATCTACACACTGGACAACTTGTGCCTGTGGAAGTCTGCATCCACTGGTAAATACAGGACCAACTAGTGAGGTAGGAGATATGTGACTAACCAGTGAAGGTGACCGCAGAGGCTGACAACTGGATCCTTGGCTCGTTCGAGACAGATGTTGCAGATATAAAAATCCTCTTCAAAATTCATTTTATTCATTTGAGTATTTTGTTTGATAAAATTATTTCAATTTATGTTGTGCACAACAAAAAACAAAATGTTTTCCTAATTGTTTTATTTAACAAAAAACGAAAAATTAAATATTTATATTCAATATTACTCCTTATTGCTATTAAAAATTAAAATAATTAGTTGAATAAAATTTGAATTTTTAAATAACCACTACTATTAATGTTTTCAATTTAATGTTAATCTTGATAAATTAGAGGTTCCTAGCATATCACACGGGCCACGCGATACCTATGGACAGACTTTTACATTAACCTTGAACTAAGATTAACTTCAATTTAAAACTATTTTTTTAGTCTAGTCCAGTGATTCTCAAGTGCGGCCCCTAGGATTTAATTGAGGGGCTTAATTTCCAAGGAAAATAAGATTTTTGAACTCATCTGTGAAGAAAAATATTTCATTATTGAGGTCAATGGAAAGGCCTTTTGCCTAATATGCAATTCTATTATTGTTACTTTAAAAACGTATACAATCGAACGACACTATTCTTCCCACTCTATTCTTTATGACAAATTCACTGGTGTTTCTCGGACGAAAAAACTAAAACAAATGAAAGAAGATTATTTAAAGCGATCATCCACTTTCAAAAGTGGCTAAAATATTACTCATTGGCTAAAAAATTTGATTTTTGCGGCCCCTGGCTCAAAATTCTTGAGAAACACTGGTCTAGTCATTAGTACAGTCGATATTTCTTTTTTCGAATTTTTTATCTGTTAAAGTAAAATATTTAAAACTACCTCAAAGCAGTTATTCGATAAATTTCGAACAACATAACATTTTTTTTCAGGAGTTATAGCCCAGCCGAACGGATTGCTTTCGCGTTCCCGCGCACGATTGCGAGCGAGATCCTCTGCCTCAACCAAGAGGACTCGCGACCATCCATTTTCTTCCGAGCAATGAGGATACCGAGGTATTTTATGAAGCATGAGGTGAGCAGACGTTTCTAATTGGTACTTTGTCTCCATCACTAAAAGTATACTTACTATTATAAACATTCATTCTCATGTTCATAGCTTTGTACTAACTTGAATTTTCATCAATTTGGTTAATTTCGAAATTAAATCTCTTCGCACTTGGAAACAAATTGTCTGACCGAAAATAATCTGGATATAGTTTTTAAATCCAATTACACGAATTCAAACAATTAAAAAAATCTTCCATTTCTTCCTAAGTCACACACTCATCACTTAAATTATCTAAGTCATAATGTGATATATAATAACCATGGATTATTGAACTTATTCTCTTTATTCCTCGATATCTTTCGAAAGGACTTTCGTTAGAAGATGGATGGACAAATATGCTTACAGTGAAATATCTTTGTCAACATTCATATTCAATTTTATTTTCATCTCCGTGTAAAAACTCGTGTAATGATTTCGCCGCAAGCTCCATTTCGGTTTCATTATCGAGGGATATGACTAAGATGGGATCACTTGATTTAAGATAAAGTCTGTAAATTTATTGAAAATTTATAATACCTGTCATTGATAATGGTGAAATTCGCCATCTTCTTTATAAGTCTATATTTTCGGAAGATTTTCGGGAAATTTATCATGTAAAGCATTTTTTAAATTTGATATCAACGCAGTTACAAAACCCTTGTAAGAAGCCATGCAACAAAATAATCATTCATGCTAAATATCACGCTAAAAATTAAGGTTTGCCGCTATAAAAAATAAAATCTTTATTATCATAACATTTATAAATAAAAACTAATCTAATAAGATCACGATAAAAATCAGATATACAAAATTAAATATCGAATTAAAAATAAAAAAGACCTCCAACCTCATATTCATGTCCAGTAAACTCACGGCAACCGATTCCCACCCTGCCCTATTTCTATTGAAGAACTGGTTAGCAATCCCCAAGCTACTATTCACCCTCAGAGGTGATCCCTGCTTCACAAATCACGTGGGTTTTTCCACCTTTGACCATGCTCTCAGATCATGCCTCGAAACAATCTGTAATGTCTCTTTCGATGACCTCGGCTGGAAGCAGGAAATCCTCCCGGTTAAGCACGGTGCGTAAAGACCAACCATGTAATATAGTATTTGTTTGTTTGTTTGTTTTTTTAAGAGTTAAATTTATTTCAAATCAAAAGAGAAATAGTCATTGGCAGATAGCCAGAGTATTGCCTCTGACTATGGCTATAGATATTCGTTCGGTTAAATACCGGTGCTCACACGGGTCGCCGGTAACCCTTTCGATTAATGAGGCAATACGCTGGAGTAGGGTCCGAGTAGAAGGCCCCTGTATTCCTGACGTCTCAACAGCCAGGGGGACAAACACTCTCCTATTCCCAATTCCAGCGTATTTCTCAGCTTTTCTTTTCTCAGCCCGTTCAGACGGGGCTCCCGGATTCTCGATGCATAATTTGATATTCTGATTAGAAAAGGAGTTCACACCTGTGACGTCCCAAACCAGACACTTTCCCCTCTGGAATGGAAATGTGGTCATCCCATCGGGTCTTCTGCCGTCCTCTACGAAAATCCCTGCAGGTTCCAATTGTGTGTGGAATCCCGCAGTTCGAAGAGATCGACAGATGATCTGGTTCAGTTCGGAATGCCGTGAGGAACGTCCAATTCCGTTTCGACAGGAGAGGGAGTGATATCCAAACTCGTCAGTCCACACGCCGCACCGGCATTGGTGTTTTTCATAAACGCGTAGACCGAGGCGCAAACAAACTCCAATTCTTACGGCTTCATCGTTAAGAAGGCAGCCAGTTGTATTACAAGGGTAACAGTTTAGCCACGCGCCGCTTAGGGGCTGGTATTTGTTAAAAATTAATTTTGTTTTAATCAAATATATCAATTGAATATTTATGTATTTTTATTTAATAAAGGCTGATATAATATTCATCAAAATGGGTTTTGTTGACGTTTTTAAACATAACTTAAATTTTCATTCATGTTTAAATCATGAACATTATTTATAATCATAATATAATTCTAAATAAAGGTATGATCGAAATTACCTGCAATGACCGTTGCGGCAAAAAAGTGCGAATAAAATGCCTGTAATTCTTACTTTGAATATAAGACAGGCCTTCTGATACAATTGGAGATTTAAAGAAACTAATCTCAGTTCAAACAGGAACTCACCACTCCAAAATTGTTTTAAAAAAATGGTTTCTTATTTTTTTAACCGATAGGTACAATGTATATAAGGACCACATAACACTCGACACATGTATTTCAATTTATTATATATTTAGACGAAATTCATGACGGAATGAACCTCGAACTTTACTATCAGTGATTTTTTGGTTTTTTGATTAATAATATTTTGATTTTTTGAGGAAAATTATTTATTTGATAACGAAAACAATATATTATTAATTTAAACAGCTGTTCAGTCTAATATGCCCTGATATTTCCTAAGTTTTGTAAATTCAGCACTGTTAGCACGAGACTCGTTGATGGCCGAGTTAGAAAATGTATTGTGGAATCCCAAACCAATGGTTTACCAGTCTCGAAAGCACATATTTTTTAATTAATATTTTTATTTTAATGTTTATTTTTATTAAAATTTAAATAACCTACGGTAATATTTTAAATGAAATTTAACTTTATATACCAAAGACGTCAAAATTTTTTAAAAAGTGGTTATAGAAAATATCAATTAATATATGGTTTATATTAATTTGATAAATATATTTATTTATTTTTTTAATCATTAATACTTCATATAATTACTTGTGGTGTTGCTCGTGACTGTAAGTTTGTTTGATAATAATTTAGCCATTTTTAATATATACGTTAAATATTTTGTTACTATAATTATTTAGTCTAAATGTACAACGGTATTGGATTGACAACCCCCCGAGGAAGCGGTACAAGTGGCTATGTCCAGAAAAACCTGGCCTGTCTAATGAAGAAAAGCCAAAAAATAAAATACGAGTATTCCCAAGAAGGCAGCAAAGTAGCAGAACTCAAGAAACCAAATCAGTTTATTCTCAACCACGAGAAAAAAAGGAAAGTCGAAGTCCAATGTTCCGAAATGGAGGATTTGATGCAAAAGAAAGGGTACTCACTCTCGTCCTCACAAACAGTTATTCCGAAGAAGAGTGCAATCGAATGGTCTCTGAATTCCGTAGGAAACTTCTCGACAACCTTGATGAGACGGTCGAAATAGAATTGGACGAGTTTGGACGTCCAAGGTCAGAATCTGATAATTTACAATTTAGTACTAAAGGGAGTCACCAGTTGGCTGTAGCCACCAACAAGAGGAATGAAATGCTCAGAGACGCATTCGGACTTGACGAGTCATATGATCGAATATCTTCTTTGTCGAGAATTCCTTTCAAGAAGAAGGGAGAGATCGAGTCTGCGAAGGTCGATGTCAATCCCCCTCAGGCGATTATTTCGAATGAGGAATTGGAGCGGCAAAAACTTAAAGAGCTTAAAAAGTCTAAGAAACTGGAGAAAAAGGCACTGAAATTGGAAAAGAAGGAAAAACGGAAGGCGGAGAAGGAAAAAGCGAGAAAGTCCAAGTTTGGACTAAAAAAATATTTTTAGGAGGAGAGGAAGAGATTCTGAGGAGAGCAGTGAGTGCAGTTGTAGTGACTGCGATGTGAGGTGAGTGTAGAATTTGTTGTTATTGGTAGTAAGAAGATCAAGCGTGAGGATCCATCGCCTCGGCGTTACAAAAGTCTAGACGTTGATTGACTAATAATTTGTGTCTTTTATTCCTTTTGTTTATTCTAACTGTTTAATATGAACATTCGTCTTATTTGGGAAGCGCTAATAAAATTATATGGAATTTTGTTTTTATACAGAACAAGATTTTTATTTTCTATTTTTGAAAATCTTTTTTAAGTACAGTATTCTGCAGTTACTATAAAAAAACATTTAGGATGTTTTATGAGCTTAAATCAATATATGCTAAAATACCACGTCATCTTCAAAGTGGTGTGTTACAATTATTAAATAAACTAATTAAGTAGCCTTCGAGTGAACAAGGGGGAACACTTCAAATATCTTTCTCATCCTTTCTTTCTCTTTTCTGGCTCTATAAATTTCGAAAAGTTGCAGTCATGGGTCTCTTGTCGACTAAATTATAAGAAAAAGTGGATCGGTGAGCATTAAGCGAGATAAACAGAAGATTTTTTGTTGTTAAATAAACGCATTAATTTATTATTGATAAAAACGTAAGTTCTGTATAAAATGTTTATCAATCTTCTATTAATTTCCAAGCCAATAAGGTCCACATTCACTATCAGGTTTTCTCTGGGCCTGACATGAAAAAAGATTAGTCATCACAGTACGAGGTTGTCTCATTTCTAGTATATCGTTCATATGCCATTCATATCTACAAATAGAAATATAAATAATACTTTATAATTGAATTTATTAACAAAATACTTTTATTGTGTACATCTCTTGAGAGACTGACGATTGTACCGATACTGGACACATAAAGATGAATGTTATTTAAAATTAGACGAAATGGGGGACTGTTAGCTTGCCCTTTTGTCAAAACTAATTTCAAGTTTATTTAACTTGCCTTAACTTGTTTTATGAAATTCTGAAACAAAACCGACGTCTTTTGGATGGACAGATTGATAAAGAGACCGGTTCATTAGAGAATTGGCGGAAACTCCACTTAAATCATTAATCCTTAAGAATAAAAAACTTTTCAAAAACCGGGAATCGACAAAACTAACAGTAAGATCGCCCTCTGTTCGAAATATAAACGAATTTGCGGAAATGACGTGGAAGTTTGACCATGGTGAAATAATAAAATTCCCTGTCATTACTATGACACTTCTCATGTTGTGATTTTGGTGCATTTTCATATTACATTGAACTACCTTGACATTTTACTTTAATAGATTATACCTTGCAGTTCTCAAATGTAAGTCCAGCAATTCTTTTAGGAAGAGTTGTCTTGATTCGGAAAATTACTTGCTGTCTTGTATATAATCCAGTGTAGCTCAAAGGGATTTGACAATTTTTTAAACATCTTTTGAATTCTTCAGAATCTTTGTATAAAATGTAAGAATTAAAATTAGTTCCGACAATCTCTTGCTACAAAATTTTATAAAAAGGAACTATAAACCTGATTTATTCCTATATAATCGCCAATAGAAGGAGAAATGTACAAAACTTTTCCTTCTTTGTTCATGATTGTAAAAAAACCGTTCATTTCCTAAAAATTAAATAAAAAATGACAATACGCAAATTCCAGTATTTTGACGTGGCTGATCAATTTGATGAACATCTGTCGAGTGAATGGCTGAATATCCTTTGAATATTTGCTTCAACTCAACAAAGGCTGAGAGAAGTCTTAGTAAAGATGCTTTGTCGAGATTTTTAGTAATTGAATCAGAAATGGGAATTTTTTCTGCAATTTGAACAAAAGCCTGATTTTCCTTCCGCCTTCGTATTTTTGCCGTATTTTCATGCTCCATGCAAAACTAAAAATTTTGTTTGTCTCAAAGATCATTAAAATATAACTAAAACTAAACATTTGAGCAAAACGTGACATTTTAAAGTCAATGACATTATTTTGGACTAAATTCTGCTATCATTTACTCAAGTGGTAGTTAAATGTGACCATTGAGTGACAAGCAGTAGTAAATATGGATCTTTGACAGATTTATTAACCTTATCACATAAGTCATTAGCCAGCAAAAACACATGTTTAATTACTATTATTAAAAACTTGCAAAAACTGCCATTGAAGTTACATTAATATGATTGTAAACAGCGATTAAGCACAGGCACAATTATATGTTTAGCGCGTTCGACAATTAGCGGGTAATCGAAACGTGGAATAGTCAGATAATTTGAGACGTTGAGATATTTTTTGTCATTTAACACGTACATTAATTTTTGAGATAGATTCTGCACAACTCGCATGCAAATGTCGATTTTTAAGTGCAAACTTAGTAACAGGTTTTCTTTTCGAATTATTTTACTTTTATCTTTTAAATATCAAAGTATTGTGCGAGTAAGGGCACAATATGCCAGACTGGGAGCATATGGAGTGTCCGTCTCATTTTAAAAACATCAAAATAATAATTTTTTGGATTGGTTTAATTTTAATTTCTTATTCTGTCGTCGTTTCTCATTAATTAACTTGATTTAAAATTTTTCTAAACTTGAAATATCAGTTATTCAAATATTCTTATACAATTAATTTATTTCAAAATTGGAAATTAAATTGTCTTAATGTAAATCTTGAAACTCTATAGTTTTCGAACTCATTTTAGTTTGAATCGTCTTCTATCCGTTAACATTAAAATGAACAAATGAATCTACTCTAAAATATACCTAAAGTATTTTCAAATAATTAAAGTGTGACTAGTGTCAATCATTAATATGTAGATTAGTATATTTGATACCTACGAATTGGGTTAAGACCTAGCGCAGAATTATAATTCAAAATTTTTAATTATGACAATAATCAATATTTATAATCATTTTCAGATTTCCCCTGCGCCGAACGGATGAGTCGCCGAGCGGATGGACAGACAATTTCCACAGAAAGTTCAAATAACAAAAATCTTTTTGATATTTAAGTATAAAAAGTAGTTTAAAATATGATTTTTTAATTTTATTTAGAATATTAAAATACAAATCTCTTTAATATTAGAAACAATTTTTACAGTTTTTTAATTTATGAGATTATCGTAAATGACCTATAACAAAAAATCGAGAAAATAAGGATGAATAAAACACTACTATTACATAAAACAAACAAATTGTTTATAAAAACATTTTCAATGAATAACTTCATAGAATTAGAATAAGCATTGATAGGATATTGTTGCAACAAACATAGAAAACGAAATGTGCACTATATTTGGCAGTTCATAAAAATGAAAGTATAAAAATTTATATTCGCATGTAATTTGGGTTATATCTAAATGAAAATTCGGGCTCAAAATCTGTCAGGCGGAACTGTGGACGAGTTCGGGCTACATCCTCTCTCCTGCGCCCGCAGTGCAGGCCGCGCTCCTCGCCACGGTGAACTAAACGACATCGTGAAGAGTTCCCTCAAAGCCGCCGGGGTGCCGTCCGTCCTCGAACCGGTCGGTTTGGACAGAAGTGACGGCAAACGCCCTGACGGCTTAACTACATTCCCATTTGAGCAGGGAAAATCCTTTATATGGAATTCCACTTGCTGTGACACATTCTCCAACGGGAACCTAGCCAGGGCCTGTCGACCCAGGCTTTGCTTCCAATCGCGCTGAAGATTTCAAAATCCTGAAATACGGTCACCTTTCCAGCTTCATTTTCACGCCCATTGCCGCTGAGACCTCTGGTGTCTTTGACCGCAAGTCGCTTTGTTTCCTACGCGGTTTGGGGAGAAAAATCGCCAAAAAAAGGGACAACCCGAGAGAGTTCTTTTGGCTTCTTCAACGCCTCTCCATTGCTGTAATCCGCGGCAACTACTTCGCAATTCGTGAGGCTGGGAGGGCGCCCTAACTTGCGTAGTCTTAAAGAATCCTTCCCCTTTTCTAACTGTCTTTTAATAAAAAGAGTATGTTCTGAAAAAAATTTTAATGAAAAACAAATAAAAATGAGTAGCTTAAGATGGTAGTTAAAAAAACTCAACAAAAATAATTAATTAAATAATAATATAAAGTTAAAGTAAATTTGTGTTATTAATTATTTACTGGAAAATCAAAATTATTTAAATAGTTTAATAAAATATCATATCAATGATGCGTCGTCAAATCTCGCATATTCTTAAACGTGCATTATCATCCGAATCAGACAACCTATCTTTCAATGAAATGGTCATGAAATATACACAGAATGCAGTTAAGATACTCGAACCATCCCTTGCCAACTACCTCCCTCGTAATATTTATAAAGTATATTTTAGCAAAAATGGATTCTGACGAGAAAAAAAGGATCATAAGTGGCATTTTAGAGAACATAATCCCCACCCACGCCACACTTAAAGTCAACTTTCCCGTAAAAATGGACGACGGCCGAATCAAAACTCTCACCGGATGGCGAGCCCAGCACTCAAACCACAGGCGACCAGTGAAGGGAGGTTCTCTTCAAATCTGTAAGTGTAGGCGTGAGATATTCTATTCACGTCAACGAGGACGAAGTCAACGCTCTGGCAACTCTCATGACCTTCAAATGTGCTGCCGTTGATGTTCCCTTTGGAGGGGCAAAGGGAGGAGTTAAAATTGATCCTTCAAAATGTTCGGAAAACGAATTAGAAAGAATAACCCGTCGATATACACTCGAGATTGTCAAAAAAAACTTTATGGGTCTATTTTAATCTGGTAATACCGTAGGACCGGCAATCGATGTCTTAGCTCCAGACGTGGGGACAAATGCTCGGATTATGGCTTGGATGTCCGACACATACCAAAACACCGTCGGTAACCGTCAAATCACCATGTTAGGACACACTGACTTATATTCCCGTGCGTGTGTTACCGGAAAGCCTATTCCACAAGGGGGTATTCACGGAAGAGTCTCTGCCACAGGGAAAGGGTTGGTGATCGCCACCAAGATGTTTATGAATAACTCTCAGTTCACCCAATCCGTCGGGATCAGTCCCGGACTCAGAGGGAAGACCTTTATAATCCAAGTGGAGGAGGGTGACTCATTTTTAGGGTTTCGGAAACGTGGGGTTACATGCGATGAGATATATGACGAGAGAAGGGGCAATGTGTATTGGAGTGATGGAACACGATGTCTCCCTTTACAACCCTTCAGGGATTGATCCACGGGAATTAGAAGATTACATGCTGGTATGAAGTAATATTGAATTTGCAGGAAAATAAATCGTTAAAAGGGTATCCAAAGGCAAGAGAGTATTCGGGTGATTTATTCACTGAGCAGTGCGATATTCTTATTCCATGTGCGCTCGAAAGGCAAATCACAATGAAAAACGCTCCGTTCATAAAGGCTAAGGTTATTGTGGAAGGAGCTAATGGACCCACCACCGTGGCAGCCGACATGCATTTGAAATCGCGGAATGTTCTGACAATTCCTGATGTGTTGGCTAACAGTGGAGGAGTCATCGTTTCTTATTTTGAATTCCTTAAAAATCTTAATCACGTCAGTTTTGGTCGACTGTATTTCAAATATGAGAGAGAGTCCAATTATAATCTGTTGGGTATATTTTTTCTGTCATTTCAGCATCTGTGGCTGACTCTTTGAACATGTACAAGCAAAGTGGACAGGAGGATTACGTAATCCAGCCGAACGAAGCATTCTTGAAAAAGATTGAGGGTGCCAGTGAAAAGGATATTGTCAATTCTGGATTGGAGTATACCATGGAGCGTTCTGCGAATGTATTTTGTGTTTTTCAGCCTTAAGAAAATTATGGCTTCGAGTAACAAGTTCAACCTTGGAGTTGATTTGAGGACTTCCTGCTACGTGAATTCTCTAGAAAAAATATCGAGGGAATTTATAATGTCCGGAATAGTTCAATAGTGGGGTAATCTTCTACTAATCTGTGTTTTAATCGCTTTTAATTCGATTATTCGGCATTTTTGTTGGTTAGTTGCTACATGATTTCTAGGCTAGTTATTGTTTCTCGTGTTAAATTGCCCATGTGGCTGCGGTAAATTGATTTTTAAAAAGATTTGATAACTTTATATTTAATTTTTTTATATGCAGGTCGAAAAATTGGGTGTGACATAAATCAATATTTTCTTGTTATCCTTATTAATTTTCTATAAGAAGAGATTACGATGGTTTCAGGAAATTGTTTTTAACTAACATTCAATTTCAATTATTTGCTTGGATTCTGTTTTTGATAAAAATTACTAAGGTTATTAAAAAAGTTTGTCACAGGTCAAACTTTTTTTTGGTTAGCAGAAAAAATAATACTGTTTTTTTAAAAAAGTCATTCTTTATTTTCATTAGATCGACTAAAGTTTAAAGGGTCTTAACAAAATTTTTAATTAATCTTGAAATGGTTTTTTTAGTGTCAAGCTGATGTTATTTTTCTTAGTAATTTTCACAGTTATTTAAAATATGAGCAAGTGTCATCATTTTTGGCTGATCAGTTAAACTAATTTTATCGTCTGCAAGATCTTGACATACGTCACTGCTGAAAATGTTCACAGAAGGTACATATACATAATAAAAAGAGAACTTAGATCCAAAAATTACAAAATAAAAAATTAAGATGTGATCAATAACCCATATCTTTTATTTCTTATTAAAGTGAAATGTAGTAAAAATGAGAAGACCTGGAATCAACTGATGGAAATATATTTCTAGTCCAGGAATTGTTCTAATTTTTTTGGTGTTAATCCCATTTAGTTTGCTATTAATTTCATATTGTTAGATATTAATCCCACTCAGTTTTCTGTTAATTCCATTTAGTTTTTTATTAATTTCACTTAGTTTTCTATCGATTCCAGTTAGTTTTCTAATGATTTCACTTAGCTTGATTGGTTGGTGTTAATCCCACGTAGTATGGGAAATAGTATAGTACTTTATTACGGGCAGAAACTAAAAAACAAAAATCCCCCGGATCACAAGTGCAATTTTTGGTAGTGAGAATTTCAATTTGTAGAAAGCACATGAAAAACATCAAATACGTAATAAACACGGAAACACTTTCACTTTAAGAAATTTACATCAATCAAAACAAAAGAATAGAACAATAGACAAAATTACAAAACCTTCTCCAAAAACAAGAGACTTTTTATTTATCTTCTAAATCAGGAATCTGCAAATACTTTTGGAAAGAAGCCAATTTTTGAAATTGTTTAAAATTTCGAAAAATTAAAGAGCCACCCTTTATCACTTGTCCAGATCAAAAATTCCATTAAAAAATCAAATTAATTATTTTTATTGATTCCTCCTTTCTTTGAAGAGTAGTCTGATCTGTGTCGTAACTAGTCAATTTTAATCTGAAGTTTGATCATCGATTCAAGTTTGTTATTTTTTTCTTAATTTGGATTTGATATAATTTATGTGCTAAAATTTTGTTCACATATATAAGTGGACAGTGTTTAGGTCTTGGGCTTTAGTGACTCAGGTCCTGGGTTCGAGTCTGGTCGCTGTTTATCCAGTTGAAGCTTCCACGCATCTACAATAGGAAAAGATTTGATGAGGGACGGCGTCATCAGTGAACACTCACTGCGGAACCGGAGCGTCCATCATGGACAAGAAGTACACGGAAAAAAAGGAAAGACAGATGAAGATTGTTCCGTGGCTCTACCTACGATTAGTTAGAATTAATTTCTCTTCACTTAAAATAAAAGCGTGTGTCCCGCCAATTCCGAGCAAAGTACTGTGACCCGGCAAAAAATAAATAGTCAAAACTCCATATGCAATTTTTTAATTCATAAAAAGAATCCAGAGAGAGAACATAATTCATTAAATGTCATGTCCAAAAGTTGCATTTCGAACTTAACTTCATTAATTTCAATTGACGATAAATTTAAAATGCTAAAATCCTAAATGAATATTTAGACATTTACATTGAGCCTATTTTTGAAAATTTTTCTCACATACGAAAGAGAATTTATAAAAATAATCGATTGAAAACGTGCCCTTTCGAGAACCAACAAACTTTGTTGTACTGGAAAAGATCAATATACTCATTGGTCATTTCTTTTAACAAATCTTTAAATAGTTAATGGTTAAGTTATATATAATAATATATTATTTTTGATACAATAATGCCTGTCTGTTTGAATCTAAAATTATAGAGTTTTCCGAGCTTTAACGCCGAAAGCGCAGGCATCATCGTTAATTCATTAATATTAGCGTTGAAGCTTTAAGCATTAACGTTTAAACGCAAAAATTAACGTTTTCATGGAAATTCTGTGTTAGAGTAAAAGCTATACAAACAAAAATGAAATAAAAAAAACGTTTCAACAAACAAACTAATTGTTGAACATTCAATGGCACCGTTCATTTGCCGAACTGTACTTCACATTTTAAAAATAAAACATATTATTTTAAATGATAATGACTTAAAGATATAGTTTTTTGGGAAAATTTGTAAAATTGGAAATGTGGTCTGGCAAATTGCGGATCCAACAAATGGACGGTGACATTCAAATAATGGAAAATTTAATAAAAAAGTCAGTGATTATCTAAATATGCCTAAATCTACAATAAGGCGAATACTTGAAGAAAATCTGGAGATGTTAAGTGCAAACCCCGTGGTGAAGATTATTCATCTAAATTAAATGAGTTAAACAAGAAATACATTATTAGTTTGGTTGATGATAATCAATTATTGGCAACTACCAAGTTAAAAGACATGCTGTTTTCTGAATATGTAATGAATAAATAGAGAATCATTTTCTACAAAATTTGTAATTTTTCCTTAAATGGGGAAACTGATGCTCGGATACACCATTATAAAGGATTAAATAGAGTGATTCCAAATTTTAATCTCGAATATTAACCATCCTACTTTCCTTTCTTAAATCCAAAAGAAAATATATTTTCTGTATAAAAGCATTTTGTAATTTCTGAAAATATCAACAATTAATTGAAAAATAGCATGTATTACTAAAAATGACTGAAATAATTATTGATCATTGCGACTTTTTAATCTCAAAATGCTCAAACATATTCATATTCCCTTTCCCGAGCAGAAAATAAAAATTAACGAATAACGATCTTAATTATTTAAAAATGTTGTTTTGATTTCCCAAAAACGCCAATGCTTGCGCTTTCGACACGAAAGGTCAGAAACTCTATATTATTTAGATATCCTCAAAAACACAGTTTAAAAATCATATTAATTACTTTCATTGTATTGATGGAAAATATTGATGGAAATTTCATTGTATTGATGCATAATTAAGTCGATATTTACCCAAAACCTTAACTTTATAAAATATTAAAAGAAGATTAATGTCAAAACTAAAGAGAAAAGAAGGGTAAGGTATTAGACTGTTAGTTAGTATGAGCCAACGATTAAACAGCAGAATACGTTGCCAGGAATTCTGACACAACCTTAGCCAACTTTCCATCAGTTTCTTCCGTTAACTTACCCTCAGTTCGGATTGTATTAAGCAAATCCTTCTGACTGCTACGAAGATATGCGAGGAAAGCCTTCTCGTATTCTGTAATACTAGCAGGATCCATCTTATCCAGATATCCACGAACACCCGAATAAATAACCGCAACCTGCTCCTCAATTGGCATAGGAACTATCATTAAATACATCCAGCACACCATATTGGCCTTGTTTTAGAAGCTCTGTCAGCCGAACACCTCGGTTTAACAAATTTTGAGTTGAAACGTCGAGATCCGATCCAAATTGAGCAAAAGCAGCGACCTCTCGGTATTGAGCCAATTCAAGCTTCATTGAGCCAGCCACTTGTCTCATTGATTTCATTTGAGCCGCCGATCCAACGCGAGACACAGAAAGACCAACGTTGATGGCCGGTCTGATTCCACGATAAAATAGTTCAGACTCCAAAAAAATTTGACCGTCTGTGATAGAAATAACATTTGTTGGAATGTAGGCTGACACGTCACCGGCTTGGGTCTCAATAATCGGCAAGGCAGTCAAAGACCCTCCTCCAAACGAATTATTCAATTTTGCCGCACGTTCGAGCAATCGTGAGTGAAGATAAAACACATCTCCCGGATATGCCTCTCTCCCAGGCGGTCTTCTCAAAAGAAGAGACATTTGACGGTAAGCCACCGCCTAAAACTCATAAAACAAACAAACATGTTTCGAAAGATCATCATATATAATAAGTGCATGCTTTCCATTATCACGGAAATAATCTCCCATGGCACAGCCAGAATAAGGAGCAAGATACTGGAGAGGAGCAGCATCTGAGGCAGTTGCGGATACAAAAGCAGTGTATTTAAGAGCGTCTAACCGTAATCACTACACACCAACCGGCATCCCTAAGTCTCTTGACCAACTGAGCCACCGTCGATCGTTTCTGGCCAATGGCAACATAAATGCAATATAATTTATTCTTTTCATCAGCCGCGTCGTTGAATCTCTTTTGATTTATAATCGTATCAATAGCCAGTGCTGTTTTTCTACCAAATCACGTTATTTCAGCAAACCCGGTTTGTCTATCACCAATAATCAACTCTCGCTGTCCACGGCCAATTGGTACAAGCGAGTCCACTGCTTTGATTCCCGTCTGCATTGGCTGGGAGACAGAAATCCTGGGAATAATTCCCGGGGCTTTTGTATTCACTCGGACTCTACTTGACCCACCAATCGGTCCCTAATTGGAGAATTCGTTGTTTTTGAATATACAAGTCCGTCTATCGGATTTCCGAGAGCGTCGACTATTCTTCCAAGCATTTCCATGCCAACAGGGACATCCACGATGGCTCCTGTTCGTTTAACAACGTCCCCTTGTTTGATTAGTTTGTCATTTCCAAAGACTACTGCTCCGACGTTGTCAGATTCCAGATTGAAGGCCATTCCCTAGCAATGATAAGCCAAAAGAGATCCCTACTTTGATACCGCTGGAGAATTCTATCATCTCGTCTGATTGACAGTTATTCAATCCGGATATTCTGGCGATTCCGTCCCCTACGGACAAAACTCGTCCAGTCTCCTCTAAGTTGGCTCCCACGGAATGGCCGAGAATCCTCTTTTCCATGATTTCCAATACTTCTGATGAGCCAGCGGAAGAAGCATAGCGGAGCTGATTTAAGTGATAACATTGTCTGAACGATAACTAATTTTTAATTTATTTTTTATTTAATTGGCACTTTTATAGCATTCGAAACTAATGACACAAATGCGACCATCAAAGCACCTCGCTGAAATTAATGATTCTGATTATTTAAAACAATAAATTAATTTAGAATTATCAATCTTTTAAACTAAATCACTTTATTATACTTTATAATTATAGATCATTCAAAAATAAAATCACTTTTTTTTCATATTAATGAGAAAAGATTGCACCGAAAAAACTCGGGAAATGCTTTCTATGAACAAAAAAGCATGAACAAGACTGACATTGTTGATGTACAAACTTATGGAAACATGGAGACTGTTGAAGAAGTTTGATTCATTGCTTGGAGATCGGAAGGACATCATGCTTAGAAATAAACTGGTCCCTTTTGCTCAAAATTCGTCATGAAGGCTTGGTTACGATATTGTCCTATGCATTCACCACTACGTTGTAGCAATCTAAATGCTTTTGTTAACCCCGTTTTACTGTACAATTCATCTACATCAGTGTTTCTCAAACTAGGGTTGAAGATCTTCCTTCTGAAAACTGTATAATTTAGGAAGAATTTACGACATGAAAAATGGTGAATGTGCATAACAAGTTTTCACTGAAGTGGCTTATTCTATTCAGAATTGGCAAAAATGGCACTTAAAGTACTTATTCCATGTGGAAACATATGAGTGTGAGACAGCATTTTCAGTACTACTTACCATCAAATCAAAATTCCGAAATAAATTATATGTGTCAAATGACACGAGGGTTGCATTGTTTAAAACATAGTCCGATTTAGAAAAACGAGTGATGAGCAAACAAGTTCATCCATCTCATTAGTTATAACTGTTTAATTTTTCACTAATTTTTTAGATAAAATATTCACCAACCCGAGTTTAAAAAAGGAAACCCAATTAATGTGTTTTTTGTAAACTAAAAATGACTTTTATCAAAAGTATGTTGAATAATAGTTCGACAAAACGTCACTTGGTAACAACCTAAAACTATCATTCACCTGCAAAATTATAATAAAATTTGCGAATCGGTTCTTTTAAATTTGTAGAAAAACATATAAAGATTTTAATTTCAATTATAAAAAGCATGTAAATATAAAAATTTTTCAATAGTATAAAAGCAGTGTGTGTATTTCTGTCGGTAAAGATCAAGTCGAAAATTGAATTCTACATCAAATTTTTGTAAGTTTTTTAAATTTTATTTGATAAATAATTTAACCGCAAAATGAATTATTCTTTTATTTTGCATTTTTACAAAAATAAGTCTATATAACGATTTTGACTTCAAAAGTAAAAAGGATCTTTCCGCTTTTGTTGACGACTGCAAACAAAACCAGCCTTTCGGACCAAATGGCCACAAAATCGAGGAGAAAAAGCAACGCGTGTCAGTAATAATGCTTAGGAACCTCCCGAATTGAGTTGGAACCGAGGAACTTGTAAAGTATCTGGGTAAACTAATCTTCTAGGGTTTTCTAGTTAAGATATTTTTCCGAAATGAAAGTCCACTTCATTTGGCTAAAGTGACCATCCCCTCTAATGGTGAAGCAGCCTCCCTCGTGCAAATGGGCTTGAAAACCAGGTTCCGTGAAATTTTCTGTAGCTGGTACAAGCAACCAGACACCCAATGTTTCCGCTGCCAGCTCTTTGGACATATCTCACGGTTCTGTAAAGAAAAAGTGAGATGTTTCATCTATGAAAAAAGAGTGAGATGTTTGGAATGCCCAATGTCTGGGAAGTACCCCACCAGGTGCATAAACTGTGAATCCTCCGTGCACATGCCCAGTCGCCAAGGAACTTCTCCAAAAGAGGATAACTCTGAAAACCCCGGATCATAGAACCAAGCCGAAAGTTGATACGGCTTTCGCATCAAAGAAATGGGAAAAAGGTACAACATAGAAACAGGAAGAAAGAGTATGCAAACAGTCAGAAAAGAAGGGAACTTTACCAAAAGTGCAAAACTCGTGGACACGGAGGTTCAGACAAATATCATCCATAAACCCCAGTCAAACACGTGGAAAACTACGACGCACTCTATATCTACACAAAACCCAACATTAAAGGTAGAACAGGGCGTGAACATAACCGAGTTTACGAATCTACCTAAAGAAGTAGCGACATCTATGAATCTCGGAGACTCACTAAAGTCAATCTCTGGATACCAAGTATCCAACATGCTGCGGACAGGCGAAAGGACAAGTGCAATGAACAGCTAAGAGCGGAATTGGAGATGCTCCAAATAAAATCAAAAACGACGACTAAAAAAACGTTTAAAAATTTACTGGAACTAGTGGCGCTCGCTATGGAGGACAGCCAGTAAAACTCAACAAGATGAGCGTTTTTAACCTTATCAACGTCCAGTCAATTCGGAAACGAGCTACGGAGCTAACCTACCTGACTAGCTCTGTAAACATGAATTTATTGATTGTGAATGAAACGAAACTTAAGGAAAATCAACATCACAAAATCTATGAATTTCGATCAATCGGCATCCCGTGGGAACCTGACGCTGTGGCTGGTACTGGGACATACAATAAACGCAATCTAATAGTGAGAAACCTAAAAATCGTAGAAAATTTGTATGAACTGATAACTTTGGAACTTCTAACTTCTTTTGGATGGATGTCTATGGGAGCTATGTACTCCAAAGAAATAAAGAATTACTCTAAACTTATAGAAGACTTCTTCGCAAACCATGACAGAGGAATTCTAATAGGCGATCTTAACGCAAAACACACCTCATATAAATGCGCAAATACAAATAGAGATGGTCTGATACTCCTCGGATTATCGAGAAATGCGGCTTCAGTGTCTTGACCTCACAAGAAACAAACCATTTCTCTTATCATGGGAAACCGGATAGGAGCTTTCCTCGTCTCGGCTGGTGTCATTCACCAATGCAACATACCGAGGATAGAGATAGACATTGGCATCGATCACCTGCGAACATCAACTTTGATACGACTCGGACAAACTGGTGCAACTGCAAGATAGCAATGAAAATGCGTCTAATACAGCATCCAATTGAAAACATCTCCTCAAATATACAGATCGTAAAACTTGATAAAACTCCCAGAGAAGCTATACTGGACTTCCTTTAAGAATCTTTGGTCAAAAAGTACATCAAATCAAACACACCTGACTATGACTACATTCCGATTAATGTCTTCAAACATGCCCCGGAAATTCTCCTACGATAATTGGCCGCTCTGTACAATAAAAGTTGGACATTTGGATACGTACCAAACTCTTGGAAAAAGTCAATCGTGCGTATAATTCCGAAGTCTGGCAAAAGTAAGGACCGTGCAGAGAATTATCGGCCAATAAGTCTAATATGCTCAATCTAAAAAATTAGGGAACAGATTGTCTTCACCAGGCTTTCAAACTTTGTAGAGGAGTCAGATACGCTTACAGCGGAGCAGTAGGCCTTTCGACGCAAAAGATCTTCTAGAAATTGCTTGGAGAGCTCGAGAAAGTCATCTCGCACAGTTTTGCGGACAAAATATGCATCATTGCTATCTGCCGTAACTGAGAACCTAAAATACTTCGGGGTTGAAGTTGGAACCAAGGGTTCTTACTTCAGATACATCGATTCGAGAAGGAAGAAATGCGCTCAAATTCTCAGGAGCTAATTCACTTCCACCTTTGTCCAGAAACATTTTTATATGTTTATAAAACGTGCGTCGACCATTGCTTACCTACGGGCTCGAGGGATGGTACCCTACTACTGAGAGGAATGGAATTATCGCTAAGCTCGAAAAGACGAGACGATATGCCATCAAATTGGCAAATGGACTCCAGCTGGACCAACCCATCCCTCAAGAGATGGAAGACGCGACGGAAACGATTGGAAATGTTCTTGAGAGAGCCTTTTCCTCTCGAATCTGGAATTAAACATAAAAAGAGGGAAACAACGCAGAAGAGGCATACTTTATCTCATTAACTTTCTCTCCCTTTTTCGGCTTTTCCTTTTAAATAAATTCATACGCTCTAATTCTTTCTCGATCGCGTCGGCTTCCCGTCCATAAACATTAATTAATTTTATTAAATTTGAATTAGTTTCTAAAAAAAAATTCATTGTTCGTGTAACATCCCACTAGAAAATAAATGACCGGATCTCTGTAATACTCAGACAGTCGTAGACAAAAATTTATCTTTCCCATTGAGTGTTTTCAATCGTGATCTTGTTTTTTTGTATTTTTTCGGTGATAATGTTGAACCTTCTCTTATGTTTTTCTCAACTGTCTGCCCAGTTTAAAAATTGCAATTTTGAACTAACGGGTGTAATGTAACCAGAGAAATATTATATTTTCAGAGTTTTGAAAGATTGTTTTTTCAGAGATGACAATCAAATCCGCTCGGAAGTAAGATTCTTAGACATTAAAAGCAATATCTTGTTTTTACAAAAGCCAAAATTTGTGCTTTTAAAAAATGTTTTCTTTTTGTAAAAATGATGTTCAAATTGTTAAGTTATTGTAACGTAGATTTTGAATTCATCCTAAACGACACTTTTCACGGGCTAATGGATTTGTATCAGAATTTTAGGCCAGGTCGACTTACAAAAGCCGCTTCTCTGTGGGAGACTCTTTCCTTTGGGGATTGATTTTTGATGGGGAATTGCGGCACTAATTACAAAAGCAAGTTCACTTATCCCTGTGTTAATAACCAAACAAGTATTAGTACAGTCAGACTATTAGAAACTGGAGCAGAAGAACCCTGATTCCTACACTAAGTAAGTGACTCTACCAAATAAGCCATCACGGCGTATATCGGAGTAGTATCCTTGAGGAATAGTTGGATCAGCAAATGAATGAAATAACTAAACCTGGGGGAAATATTCTCGAATTTTATCAACCAAAAAATTCTGCATTTGAACGCACGTAAAATCGCCAGGTCGGCTAGTAAGTGTTATTAAACTCAAATACGATTTCAATAAGTTAGCAATATTGCCAACATTTGAAGGAGTCAAAAACTGGAAGGATTCACTGTTCGGACAAATCAGACTGGCTGCCTACACTTGTGGATATATCAGTACGTCGTTGAAGGACACAAATGTGTATATGCTGTACAGTATCTCCGACAGTTTCATGTTACACTGAATATGTACAATACTATACTTTTTGGGAATTGCAGAGTTTTCCTGGGAGTTTGTGCAGTAAATGTAGCTGAAGTGTTTATATGGCTTCAAACCTGGATTCGGGGATTGACCAATAGGTTCGAAAAAATGTCGACGACAAATCTACACGCCTCCGGATTATTCTTATCGGGTTTGGCCTGAATGCAGGCGTTAATGCAAAAGTTGATTTGTAGCAGGATCATAAAAATCAATGTCAACATATATTTTTAAAAAATGAAATTATTTTATACAATATATGATTTATTAGAAATAATTCAAATTATTAAATGAATTAAGGTGAAATAATATTTTATCTATAAAATATTGTTTTTAGCTTTTCCTCTTGCTTCCGATTCGTCTTTTTTTGGTTATAACCTTTTCCCTCAGTCACAAAACTGTAATTTTAGTCTATTTCTTTCAAACGTAGCACTTAATTTTCCAGTTGCTGCTTATCCCACAGTCTTTGCATTAATAACTAGGTTTTGGTCGAGGAAGGGTTTTAGCCAATATGGAATTTGTAGAGTGAAACGTATAATTATGTATGCTCGTACACGACTTTACTGGCATTCCATCAACTGCAAGTGTCGATTCCGGGAGTTGGTGTTATCACCGTGATTAAAATATTGACAGTCCACGTAGTGATAGTGTAAAAAATAAACTTTAGAAACGTAGTTATCATTTAGACAGTTTGTATTGATTGGTTACATGCGAATAATGCCACCAGTCGAGATCGACTAATCTAAGAACTCTAATATCCATTCTATAAATTAGATAGACTTTTATTTTTCAGTCAGAATAAAAGATAGGTCTACAGATAATTTTTTGATAAAAGATCAACTTTGATTTTTCGATTTATAACTTGTCGGGATTCTAAACTGAAACCAGAATAAATGAGCAGAGTTAATGAAGATCGACGAGGTCGCCATGGATGACAAAAAACACGAGGGGTCGAAATCTACCTAACGGCATAGACCACCCCCACCGTAACAAAATGGAAGGTTAATAGGCAATAAATTATTCAGATCAATCGTAGTGTTTAATATCTTTATCAACGTGTTGAACACGATTACGTTTAGCGAAGAGAGCATTTCACCGAAGGATAATAAGGTGATGGCCAGATGAGAAAGATTCAGTTTGAAATAAACAGAACATTCCTCAGCAAAAAAAGACAAAATGGGGCTGCAAATTTAAAAGCCACGTGACCAGGAATTTGAAGTTTTTCGATTTCCCTGAAGCTCAGAGACTACCCAAAAGTCGGAAACCAAGAATAACCAACTCATCAAGAGAATATATTTTTAATCAATTCCAAAAATGAAAAAGTCATTTATTTGATTCTACTAAATCAAAAATTTTAAAAGATCGTCTTAAATAACTACCTATTACAGCAAAAGTTTTAATTCACAATTTTTAAACAGGCAATTAGAAAAATATACATTATTTGGAATATAAAAAGAATTAAATTGATTGTTGGCGGAAATAACTATCGACTAAAGTCTGCCGCTTGCTGGGAATATATTTCTTTACTTTCTTAGAACGTTTCAATTTGACATTTTTCTCACTTAAACACTTCTCGACATTGCCAGGCCACCAGGAAGTTCTTTTCACAACCTTAGGAGTCATTTCCCTGGACTTCTCACAAATTCCAGCAATAAACTCTTCTACATTGCTCGGCTCATTTGGTTGAATCTCCGTTGGTGAAATCAACGACTGATTCAATCGGAAAGTAGGCTTGTTCCACGAAACGCCCTCTCGACTCACACTAGTATAAAAATCAGCAGAGTTGTTGCTGCCAATTCTCCAAAGAGCGACGGAATAGTCATCACTGGCAGTCACTATTTCACTTTGTGTGGGACTCCAGTCAACTGAAGTTACCTCACCCCCATGTCCGACTAACAAAGTCTCACTCATTCTGCCTTCTACGTCAACCAGTCGTGCGTTATTATCCGATCCTCCACACAACAACCAATTATCATCAGGGGAAAGGGCAATACGAACATAAAAAGTATTAAACAGCACATTGGAATATGTTTTGACTACAAATTAAGACATAACCAGACTACCCAATTCTAACGAACGATCTTGTCCTATCACTAATTTACTTATCGACGACTTTGGAGACACACTGCTTACATAAACAGTCATAAGGTCACTAGAAACAGACAAACAAGAAAGTCCATCTAAAAATTTAAATTACAAAATTCTGACCGTTTGTTGTGTAGACATTGATCGGCTTTACTTTACGACTGTCCCACAGGTTAACAGTCCCATTCGAACTCGCAGAGACGAAGGTAGACCCAAAAGTGCCTCTTATACAAGTCACTGATTTTCTAGAATGACTGGCTTTCCGACAGTTGGGGTTGTGGGCACTGGAGACACTCCATACTGACACACGGGGTCTTCTCAAATCCCACATTCGAACTGATCCGTCATTCGAAGAACTCAAAACCAGAGCTATTAAATTAAATAAATTAATTAACATGCTAATTAATTATAATTTAAATTAATTAAATAAAATAATAAATAAACAGTTGTTGTTGTGCACTCTTGAAACTGACTTTACAGACTGTAAGTGTTCTTTAAATGAATGGACTACAACACTTTTCGTCACATCAATTAAACAAAGTGAACAATCAGCTGACGCAGTGATAAGGGAATGATTTCTATGGCCAACAAGCCACTCCACATCGTAAATTGCTCTATCATGAAATTTGTGGCGACTTTTTTGGAAAAGGTCAGTTTTGTTGGCAAACCAAAGCTGGCCAACCTCGTCAGAAATAGAGTAAACATCACCCTCAGCTTGAAATGGTATATAAATACTAACTTGGCTCGAATTTGCAAGAATAGGGAGGGCACTGATCAAGTCTAGAAACCTCATATATTTCTGTTCTGTCTTGTTTAATAGAATTGAAGCCAAAATGTTTAACAGTGTTCAGGAGTGGATATTTTCCTGGGATTATTATGTTATATGTTACCGTAATATTCTCTTTCCAATATCTGATGGTACATGATCACCTGACACTGATCCGATATTTATTTTATTAGATTTTTATATAATATTTTATAGAAATTTATCAATAAAAAGTATTTAATTTTTTAAAGAACCTTATAATTAGTTATTGAATTTATCTAAAGGAAAAAATGGTTAATTTTTAAAATGAGCATGAATTCATCAAATAGAGGCTAAAACGGCTATTTTACAACATCGAGTTCACACTGACTGATCGAACTCAATTTAAATTAAAATACAACAAAGTATAAAAATACAGACCGAAAAAAGTATAAAAATTTAAGTTGAGTTTAATCATTTTAAACCCAATTTATTATTTTAAAAATAATATTTTGTTTATAATGTTTGCGTGTGTCGGAGTATCCACCTTGTTACAAACAAACCCAAACATTATCAATATTCTTGAAAAAACTTTTAATAATTTCAAGGTTTCTTAAACACTATTAAAAAACAGGTAATAACCGGAGGAAACATTCAGAATGAATATATAATAAAATATGTTTTTCCATTTTTTACATCAAATTTACACAGTACGAGAACCCGACAGACAAAACAGGCCCGCATATCGTAAATGTAATGATTCTTGGTCCTTCCTTATTTTTCGATGACTCTTTAAATACTATTGTAAGTACAGAGTAACAGATTGTAGTCTTTAATGTTCGGAGATGAGTATTTTACAGAGCCGATTAACAGTGAAATGGTCAAACAAGCCACGAAAGTTGTTAATTTAAATTTTCAAGAAACCATATTTCCACTTGTAGTCAAAATCAGTCATTTTCCCCATCGTGTGCCTCAAAATTTGACAACAAACTCATATTTGATGGGTAGAGAGAACATGCGACCGATTTTGGTTGGCCATCGAGGATGTGGATCAACGTACGGACTAAACACAGACGAGTGCACTGAGAATACGATTGCCGCATTCCAAAAAGCACACAAATTGGTATTCCAATTTCAAAACTAAGAGGGAGTGGATATGGTCGAGTTGGATGTTTCGATAACAGCCGACTCCAAAGTGGTTGTATATCACGACGACAGTGTTTTCCGTGGATCATCCCAAGTGACTATTTCTCAACTCTTTTATGATTCACCACAGGTTTCTATATTCTCTGATATTGGTAGAAACTGGAAAATGTTGTAATCAGTATTACCATTTGTTTTTTTGTAGGGTCTCCTTTGCAGTTAGGACAGGACGAGTGGAGCGAAATGCCTTTGTTGGCTTCCGTCCTTGAAAAGACTCCACCGACATTGTCTATTAACGTGGAAATAAAATCCCCTCCGCGTGTAATTGTCGACGAAGAATACATTTCTACTATACTTAGTGTTCTGGCCGAACATCCCTCACGTTCATTTATAATATCAAGTTTTTCTCCAATCATATGTGCAATGTATATCTATATTTGTGGATTTGTAGAACTGCTCGTCTGCAGACCGCTATCCCGGTCTTATTGCTAGTCGACAAAGATTTGGATAAGTGTGTAAAATTTGCATTTTTGGAACAATTGTCGGTTGTGTTTTTGTCAGTATAATTGAAGGGAGTTGTGGTTGACTCCCAGATTCTTTTGGCTGAAGGGATGTCTGGAGAGGTTATGAAAATCAAGGAAATGTCACTGAGTGTTTTTGTATGGGGTGAATCTAACAATGAAAGGAATAATATTAAAAGACTGGTTGAAATGGGAGTTGATGGAATCATTAATGACCGGTGAGTATAATATAATTACGTTATTCTAGAATTGGCATTCTCATTGATTCAGTACGGAATAATTCTTAGTAATTTCAATTAATTTTCATTATTAATAATTGATTTTCCTCTTTATTTAAATTAAGTAAAATACTTCAGTCGCCTAAATGTACTTTGGCATTGAAAAAGTACAAAATACTGATTGTATATAACACAGGTATAAAAAACGGATGAACAGAATCATTTCTGGTATCGCACATAAAAAAAATATCTAATTAGTCGAATAAAATAACATTGAATTATTTGGCCGATATTATTATTCAATTATTACGTGCTTTATACACTACAGCAAAACTTAGGCTCAACTGCAATCTACTTTTTTGTACATACCCCAATGAAAGAATAATTCGATTAAAAAAATTTAACCAAGATGAGCCATATATTAAAATAATCATTCAAAAAATAGAGCTATTGCAAATACGAAAAAGTAAAATAATTAAACCGATTTATAAGAGAATATTATTTTGTCTAATAATGTGGTAAAATAGATTCTATTCCATTAATAAACTTGCACAGGCTTCCTTTTTGGCACCAATTTGGATTTGTTTGAATAATGTTTGAAATTTCATTTGGGTTACAAATTTCAGTTGTTGGGGGAGAAGACAAAACGGAACATTCCCCATATGCTCTCCTCCCACTGTGACTCCACCCACAGTATACTTCTCGAGTTTTAATCCCCGCAGATTCGCCGTTTTTTAAGCACTGAAAGTCACAAAAACAAAGACACATTTCCCCAAGGTTCTGTGAACCATCGATAGGTGCACAATTTGTTGTGACAAGACCTGACTACTTCCGGTTGTGGATTGAGGCATAGTTTACTGTCAATTTCACGTCCTTTCCAATCTACGCAATGTACCTTCCTGAGTCTAATTGAGATCTCGTATCCAAAACATTTTTCCTCAGAACACTATTGGTTTACACAAATCTTAGCCACCTCAGACCATTCCGATGTTTTCCATCGTGGGCAAAGGGAACCACAATTTCTTTCCACAGCAGGTCTGACAAGTCCGGCAGAATCACATAAACTGGAGGAAACAATTGTATATGAATTTTGTGAGACAAGGGCGCACTGTACACTTCTTTCCTGAGAACCGATTCCACAGAGAAGGGAACATTGAGACCATTCCGTTACCACAAAAGTCAAAATATTTGAGTCAGCAATAACATAGTTGCGCGTCAAATCTATCAATATTATCCAATACTTATGCCTTCTATAAACGTGAAGTTTAGTTTTTCTTTCATTTGGGAAACAGGTGTGATAAAAAAACTTTTATATTCATGACTTTTTCCAACACACCGATAGTGGCTTGGTTGATTAACTTTTAGTATCAAAGAATCACCCGAAATGTTTAATTGATTTCCATTTTTTTCCCAATGTATTCCCAAACTTGAATTCTTAAGCGGACATTTTATTTCGAGGTAAGAAATATTGAAAACATAAGCGGCATCTTCATATTGAAGGAAAACGCGGTCGAGATTTGCATTTAACTGAACGTAGGTCTGGTTTGACCAAAATTCAAAATTTTTTTGACATAGTTTTCTGGGACATTTTTTTGCATGCATTGCTTCCCAGGAACACATTTCGTCATTCGCGGGTATTTTAGGACTGTCCTTGTCATTTCCTACGAGAACACATCGTCGTGTGCGGAAAGCTAGTAATTGTTGACACGTGTCAGAGCACTTGGATGATATATATATTTTACTTACTTGATTCCATGGAGAATAATCCCATTTCGCAAAACACACAGATCCGTAACATGTTTGATTCATTATTGGAGGAGGATAACTGCAGAATTTTGTCGAAATAGAAATCCATTGATCCCTGGCAAACTCTTGGCGACATTCATAATCCAATTGTCGGAATCCTTGACCACACTGTGAAGAGCAAGTACCATTTTTGGTCAAATACCACCTGAATGTAATACAACAAGAGCAAACTGAGGCATACAGGCGAATTCGTTACATTTTCTAGAGACAAAATACGGACGAGTTTGATTTGCACAAAAACTGTCAGCAGTGATTTGTTGTGTGTTGTTGTCAAAACATTTTATGATTGGATCAGAAACACCTTCCATTTACGTTAAACTCAAACCCCCAAGACAAGATCGACTGCAAGTTGAATAGCCAGCAAATTTCCAATAATGTCCATCAGTCAACTCGTTACATGGCCGAAAGTTACAATGGGTGAATGAGGTTGGTTTTTGTTCTTAAAATGTAAGAATGACACTGAGAACTATTAGCCTTCATGCAACAAGAGGATGGGATGTGGATAAATTTAAACTGGAACGGTACATAGACCCCACAAACAACGTCGCGGTATCGACGACCGAGTCCACAAGAAGTGCTGCACTTACTCCATTTGCTTGTTAGCCATCTTAGTTCAAATGGCTCAAACTGCATATTTGAATTAGTAAACTTACGTTATCAGTCAGATTTACCCATAAAAGAAGGACTGCAAAGAAGTAGTAGTGCCCCGCCATTCAATAAAAAGTATCTACAGCCAATTATAATTAGATGAATATATATGTTATGTAATTGATTGAAATATCAGACATATTCTTTTGTTCGTCGAGAAATACTAATGTTGGCTTTCTTTTAATTATTAAATTGCCGGTGCGTTGACGTTTATATCTTAGCTGTCACTGATAAAACTGACTGGAGACAGCTGCAATCACTAAGTCGAATGCTTACTGATTGTTGATTGCAGATTAAAATCTTCCAGAAAAGCGAATATCGGTCCTTTATCAGTCGATATTGATTTTCTTAATTAAGCCTTATATTATTCTTAGCATCCGTAAATAACGATTAATGACCCTTTAAATAAAAATTGGTTTACAAGTTACAATTTTGCATCATTATCGATTAAAATTATAAAATAAAAAATCATTCTTTTCGATTTAAAATTATAAAATAAAAAAATCAGTAATGGCACGTATAAAATTATCACACGTGACACTAATTGAAAGTGATAAAGAATATGTCAGTAACGACAGGAGATAATATTTGTACTAAAACATTAAATAATGATTCTTTATTGCCTTGTCTAGTTTAAGAGATCCAAATATATTTATGGAATAAGAGGATATATTTATGGAATAAGAGGATATATTTATGGAATAAGAGGATATATTTATGAAATAAGAGGATTTATTTATGAAATTAGAGGATATATTTATGAAATTAGAGGATATATTAATGAAATACCCTGTAATTTAAAAACCTTGACTTTATATACACATAAATCTATTCCATTTTCTCTGTATATATCCAACGAGATTCTTCATTAGACGCGGATATATATATTTACAGGTCTACGAATCCTATATAATAGATACATTTTCAAATTTGTACTAAGCTATTAAATTAATCCAACAACCAAAGCGTAAAATTAAAGTACTTATCTTATCGTATTTTAAAGAATTTTAGAAACATAAAAAGTCTGTCTACAATCTCAGATAGCTGGTCAAATTTTATTACGAAAATGTAAATGATGTTAATTTATGGCTTTAGTGGAGATTAAATACATTTTGATAAAAATTTAAAGTTCAAAAACAAAATTAGAATTTTTTAGTTGAGTTGAAACTAATCAACAAAAAATATATACGGATTTTTCATTTCATAAAATCATTAATCATCATCAACCAGCAGAGCTCCTGCAACTAGACTATCAAATGCCGTAGAGTAATCCTAGTCCACCATGGTCAGAATATTCACAGCAGAAAACGCCGTATTTTACTGTCTTATTCATTTCTTTCATAATTTATTTCTTTAATCTAACAACAAATTTAATACCGGATTTACATATAAACACGGTGGAGAGCCTACCCTAGATCTTAATAATACTTTTCTGGAGATACTCACAGATTTTTTTTTCATTTTCTATTTTTAAGCACTTTTTCATACTTTTGCTATATTTGTTCAGAGTAACTTTATACCTCACCCACTAATTCGTTTCTGACTTTTCATCCCAAATCTTCAGTCATTGATGTTTTATATAGAAATGGTCGTATTTTCTTTTTAATTTAATCTGGCAACAGAACTGTTTTTTTAAAAACTTATTGCAAATCTTAACTTTCTTTCAAATTGAATATTTATGTCTTTATCTATTTCTGGATCTGAGACGACCCCTCAGAGAAGCCGAGAACTATAGTTCTATGTTTTGGACGGTGATCTTGGTTTTAATAATAATCTGAGATGAAAAAAATATGTCAGCTATCTTTCACAGGTTTGATAGGAATGAAAACTATCAGCACGTTTAAGACGTAATGATCTAGCTTTCCATCTTTCCGATAGATTTTTCTGATGTTTCCAAAAATCCAGGTTAATCGGGTCCACCCTTTGGCATACTTTGAATAATCTCTGGTTTAATTTCTTTGAGATCACTATACACGTGACTTAGTATGGAACCAGATCCGATTTAAATAATCTTTTAGATGTCGTAAATATATATTAAAATATAGATTGTTGTAAGAAGCACCTAAATTAAAAATAACTCAACTCCTCAAAAAAACTTTCCTAATAACATCAAAAATGTTTAAAAGGCCACTCAAAATCAATCTGATGTGATAAACTGTGTATATCGATATTAAAAAGCATCAGTTAGAATAGTTTTAGCAATGATTTACTTTCAAAACACACAATTATGATTATAAACAATTCTATTCTCTAAGCTTAGCCAATCTACGGGTCAAAAACGGCCAATAACCTAGCCTCCAGAGTCTCACTCTCATCCTTAGACAACTCCACATCTCCCCTCATCTTTGGAGCCTTAAGTTGTCCCAGAACGTCCAAATCATTTTCCTCAGCGACACGAATCATCAGTGCAGATACTTGATCCTGTGGAGTGGATGTCGCCATAGAAGAGTCCATATTGGTAGAAACAGTCTTCAGTAAAAACAAAAAAACAAATACAGAAGTCATGACGTCCAAATTTTCGAATTGTTTAGTAAAGTTGTCCATTATTTTGGTGATTTTTACCAAATCCATGGACTTCATCACTTTATCCAGCTCTTTTGTGGACATTCCAATTCCTTTCATTGTCTAAATGTATTTATGGGAGTTTTTAACTTCTTTTAGCGTGTTTGTTGATTTTAGACGGGAGACGACAGAACTTATACGAGAAGATAGTCTGAGGTAATTCAAACTTTCATTTTTAAGTCGAATTGAATTTTCTGCATATATTTGGGCTGTCTCTTTGTCTCCACGTTGTAGGGACTAATCCGAATCGTTAAAACCACGTTTTTAACGTTTTTGACTTTAGCAAGTTCTTTGTGATAGTCTTTCTCGGATTTTTTAGACTGGCGTTCAATCTGTTTGCCTGTAAACTAAATAGATATGTTTCTTATTTTTATACTTGGAGTTTAAATATTGTATCTAATAGTATTATTTAAGATTAAGAAAAACCACTATCCATCAACAAGAATAAGTAATTCTATTTGTCAATAAAAATATTCAATTATTTAGAAAATCTAGTAATTATAAATAAATGAACAAATATTATATCTTAAATATTATTTTAGAAATCAACTTGATACTGCTCTCGTCTATGAATTAGACATTCTCCATGTCTGCGTAATAGTGACGAAATAAAAAAAGTAATTCCTAACTTAGCCTCATAAAGTACATTTCTCTAGTCATAACAATTAACCAATCTTATTTATAAGACATTTTATACTGCCAATATATAATGAAAGGAATGATAGGGTATTATAATTATCAGAATTTTATGATAAGATTCACATTTTTTTTGCTTGGGATGACATCTCTGTTATCTTGGAATATTACCATCAATATTACACACGATGTAGTCCTTTGCCTTTTACTTTCCAGTATTTTATAAAATACCGATTGGGGCAATCGGAAGATGTGACTGTTGTAAAATTACGAAAATATGTGTTTCATAACCTGATCATCATTTCTCAGGGAATGATATTTCTTACAGCGATTTTCAGCTTTTTTTACCGACCACCCAGGTATTTTTTAGTAAAATATGTGCTTAAGTGGTTGCGAATTGACTCATATGATTACAATGCTCTCGATTCTTCTCGCCGGATTTGTTATTCAAACAATTCTAACATTTGTTAACTCGACCAAGTGTTTGTTTGGTAAAATTCTTGTTTAGGGCCAAAAATCTTTTTATATATTAATTATTTCTGATTTCAGTTATGCAAAGTTAGATTACAAGTTTAATAAAACTTTAGTTGCTTCCGGGTGGACGACAATATGTTTGTTTACGTTTGCCGGAGTATTCCAGCAAGGGGCACAATGCATACCAAATATCTTAACTGGAATGGTGAGGATTCCATGTTTTATATAAAAGAACTTGTGTGGAGTGATGGCGACCTTATTTTTTGTGATTCTTAAACTAGGTTACGTAAATTAATACATTATACTTACTAGTCAAAACAAATTTGTGGAAAATGATTGCTATCTATTATTCGTCTGCTGCACTCTTGTGCATAGCTAGTATTTTGCTCTGCAGATTTCTAGGAATTCGGGTACCCCATATAGTAACAAATCCAATGTAGAAATACTCTATTACTTTTTTAAACTGTGAGGAAATTGAAGATTCATTCAAAATGAGAATTAAAAATAATTTCAAAAAATTGCTCACGAGTCTCAAAATGGTTTAAAATATGAATTATAATTATTAGTGCTATCCTGCTCTTATTTCCAACTATTTGATATTTTTAGTCACACTTTCTCTGTTTCCTGCTATTCTCAGTTCGACTACATCGCTAAAGCAGTGTTTGCCGGGTATTGTAATTCCAGGAGTTTAGATGAGTGGTATGAGATTATATGCACATTCGTCATCTTTAATGTGGCTGCGTTCGTGACATCACCTTTGCCTAATTTGTTCAAATTTGTAATATTTAAAATTTTTAATATTCAAAGCCTTCTCGAAGATTTATCATTATTGTCCCAATGCTTCGAATTTTTTTCATTCCATTTTTTATATACTGTAATAACTACAGTCTAAATCGGCGTCTTCCAGTTGTCTTTCCTGACTGGACCTATATATTGCTGTGCATACTCTTTTCGACTTCACATGGATACTATTCAAGCCTTTCTTCCGCGTACGCTCCAACGTAAATTTTAAATATTTATTTATAGCTATGCACCCGGATATGAAAGAGAAGCAGGCTATTTGACATCTCTTGTCATGTCTGCTGGGCTTGTTTCGGGTGGATTTTTGTCAAAATTTATCAAATACATCATAACATTATAACCCATTTAATATGACTAATGATACTTATCTTACTTGTATTTTTACCTTACCAAGTTTATATTTTTTAAGTATGCTTAGAAAAATATAAGTCACAAATTCTGTTTTATTTTATGTCCAGTGGATATAAAAAAGTACCTTTGATTATCTCAAAATATCGTTTTTATTTGGAGATGGCATTGGCCAGATGCCGAAATTATTAAATGAGATGTGTAGGATAGTAAAAAAACAAATCCGTTTTTAAATGACTGTTTTAGAGAAAAAATCAAAAAAGTATTAAAGAAAACGAAAAACTCCTTTTTGTCGTAAAAGTGATGTTGGTCAGACTTATGACATTCTTGTTCTTGTTTAATAAAAAGGTTACTAAACAAATTTGGATAGATTTTTATTCGAAATCTATATTAAAAACTAGCCTAAGATTTTGTATATAAACAAAAGATTGATATACAATAAAACATCTCTTTCTTGCCAGTTTTGGGACTGACGAAAAAATTGCAAGCAATAAAATTTTAAAATAATCAATAAAATTTATAGAAAACTCGACTAAAAAATCATTCATTTTTTTCTTTGATTCAAAAATATATTGTTGTTTTACTCTGACCTATGACGGGATTTCCAGAGAATTTAGATCGAAGTTTTTATTTTGACAAAAAATGATTTCAATTTTTAAAGAATATTTAATGCTTCTTTTCAATTTATAAGAGAATGCGTTTCCTTAAGTTATTTACTTTAATTCTCAATAGTAAAAAAATTAGAATTAACGGATAAATCCGAAAATGGTCATACTATTCGGACCGTCACACTAGTTAGTCGTACAATTATTTAGTAGTACAATCATATCAAAACATAAAAGATTAATAAAATCATTTTATTCTTTTAACAAAACTAGCATAACATGATATGCTTCCATATACACCATGCTTGGAAATGGGCCAATCTTTAGTCTAGTTTGAGGACCCTGCTTGAATAAATAAAATTCAAAGTTTTACCATTGCTTAAAGCAGGCATTCTCAACCTTTTTTTGTTCATCGCCCCCTTAGATATTTTATCGCCCCCCTTTGAAATTTTATCGCCCCCTTGTCCATATACAATTTAAAAATTTTGGGCATTGTCCCTTAATTGGTTGTTTTTTGTATATAACTCAAAAATCAAAATATAAAATAATAAATCAAATGTAAAAATTGAATTTTTATTAAAAATTATTAGTGAGACTTTTGATATTGATGTTTACTCGCTAAATATTCTATGTCGGGTTTAAATCCCATTAAAACAGCTTTACTATCTACAATGACGCTTTCATCAATTTGTAATGAAAACTTACTTCGCTTCAGTCTTTCAATAAGGATTTCCTCTACATTGTCACCCATTTCATCAATACTTTGACGAATCACCTGAACGTGTTAGTTAATGATTAAGACGTTGTGCGCACCCACAACTACATATAAATAAATGTTAAATAACCATCATGTACTGGCTTTGTGAATAACGATTTGATCGTTTTCTTATTTTCAAAATTGTATTTTAAATTTTGAAAATATTCAATCGGCTTTGACATTTTATCCGGGTGCTTGCGTTTTAGATGATCCTGTAATCGTGATGGCTTCATCGCCTCATTTGAGAAAGAACATTGACAAATAAGACAATAAGGCTGTTTTGTATCTTCAGTACTTTGAATAAACCCATATTTTAAATATCGTTTTGATAATGACGACTTTTCTTATTGAGCGAAAAGACATCTTAGATACCAAACAAGAATGTAAAAACAGCGTGCTATTTTAAAATCGCCCCTTGTAAAAAATTATCGCCCCCCTGTACAAAATTTTCGCCCCTAGGGGGGCGATTCGCCCCCGGTTGAGAACACCTGGCTTAAAGTATTCCAAGAATTCAATATCCGATGCTTTTTTCCAAAACAAGGAAATAGAAAGAAATTAGGGACTAAATTGTATTTTAATTAATTTTGACAGATTTCTATTAATTTAATGTTTCACTTTTTGTTATAAGTAAATTTCTTTCCATTCAATCTATTTAAAATGACCAAAACAGTTTTTCAAACAATTAAAACTTATAGTTCAGTATTTTTTGCTCTGATTAGATTTTCTGACATAGGAAGGGACAGATTTGTAGAAAATCCCAGTTTCATTAGCGTTATAAATATTTTATACTTTTTATTTCTGAATCTTTGTAGAGATCAATCGCACTCTTCGTGTAAAATTCTCAACTTAAAATAGTTACTTTCTTTAACTTACTTAGGCAAACATTGCTACCTTGAAACTGTTGAATCCCGTGTGTTAGCAATGTTTTTTCTTTCAACAAAATTGCTTTATCATTCAGAAATCCACGTCCAAGTTTAATAAAGTTTATCATATTAGGAGTTCAGTGTCAATAACAAAAAATGTTAGATTAGATAATCATTTCGTATTAAAGAAAGTAGGATCAGTAGAATTTTTTGTCTTTGAAGCCTTAGGTCGTTAATAAACTTTCGAAATATTTTTCTGAGATAGAAAAAAATAGATGATATACCCTCCATTTAGAACAAATTAAAAAATGGTTTAACCAACAAATATTTTCTTATAAAAAATTTAAAAATAGTGGCGTGAAAGAGAATATTTATCAAAATTTCTAGAAAAATCGATTTTGACGAGTAATAGAGGTGGCTAGCAGCAGAGGTTTTACTGTGTTTGAAATGATTTTAAACAAACAGGACTATTAATTATCATATTTAGTTTTTTTACCAATAATCGTTAAAAATTATTGGAAAATTCTTTAAAGTAAAAATGATTTGTTTAATATTTATTTGTTTAAATTTATTTTTTTCTGAATTATAATTTAACCCTGAAGCATTAAATATTATTTTTAATAGACTTAACAATGAAGAACAATTCAAACAACGCATCATTTAAACACGATGGTTCAATAAAAAACGCCGAAAAACTGACATTCTTACCATCAAACCGTGTGATAAATTCAAGTCACCTGAAGAGCATGGAAGAATATAAAAGAATGTACAAAATGTCCATTACAGAACCTGCGGAGTTTTGGAAAATAATAGCGAGAGAATTCTATTGGAATAAGCTTCGAGGCAATGACAAGGCGAACTGGAACTTTGATGTAAACAAGGGACGAATCTATGTAAATTGGTTCAAAGGCGCTGAGACTAACATGACCTTTAATTGTCTGGATCGCCATATTCAGAAAGGTAAAGGTGATAGAGTGGCATATTATTGGTTCGGTAGTACTAACTGACTGTTTAGGGAGGGCAACGACATGGAAGATAGAATTCAACTTACATACAATGAATTACATAAACAAGTCTGTAAAATGGCGAATGTTCTCAAAGCTCAAGGTATGTGGTCATAATAGGAAAAATTATTTTTTGGTCAACATTTAATGGAGAATTGGTTTATTTATTGTCAATTACAATTAATTGGACACACCTATCTACTTAATGAACACAAATGAAATTGTTTTAGGGTTGAAAAAAGGCGATACTGTCTCTCTCTACATGCCAATGATCCCTGAATTGGTCGTGGCCATGCTAGCATGTGCAAGATTGGGAATAATCCATTCAGTGATTGTACGACAATACATTTTAAAATTACAGTTTGCTGGATTTTCTGCGAGTTCTCTCTGCGTTAGATTTTTGAGCACCAAACCGAAACTGGTAATAACTGCAGGTTTTGTTGGGTTTGTCAAACCACAGATGGCTTCTGGCGTGGAACAAAATTAATAAATTTAAAAAATATTTGCGATGAAGGGATCGAACTATGCAAAAAAGAGTTTTAATCTTTAAATTTGACAGTCCAGAGGACATTTTATTAAGACTGTAATATTAAAGAGACATCTCAATCCTAAAGAAGATCAGCAAGCCAAAACTGAGCCAGGCGGCAGACCATTTACATTGCAAGTTAGAAAATGTTGACAATAAGCTAGGTAAACATTGATTCTGAAAGAGACCTGTTATGGGACGAGGTCATGGCCAAGGCTAGTTCCAAATGTCTTCCGGTTTGGCTGGATGCAGAAGATCCTCTCTTTATGCTCCATACAAGTGGATCAACCGGAACTCCAAAGGCCATTTTACATACTATTGGGGGATACATGTTGTACACTGCAACAACATTTAAATATTCCTTTGACTATAAACAGAAAGATGTTTATTGGTGCACTGCTGACCTCGGGTGGATAACAGGACACAGCTATATTTGCTATGGCCCACTTCTTAACTGCGCGACGAGTGTAATGGTACAGTCCTTTTAAATCAGATCTTCAGTTTGAAGGTGTCATGACATTCCCGGATGTCACCAGATTCTGGAGGATATGCGACAAATACAAAGTCAATCAATTTTATACTGCACCAACTGCAATAAGAGCTTTGATGTCTTATGGAGAAAATTATGTCACTGAGTATTATTTTGTCTTATTTTCAGGAGCAGTAAAAGGGACTCTCTGAGAATCATCGGCACTGTCGGAGAACCGATAAATCCAGACGTTTGGGAGTGGTATCACAGAGTTGTTGGAAATTCTCGTTGCGCAGTGATTGACACCTATTGGCAGACAGAGACTGTAATGCAGTTATATCTAATATACAGGGAGGACACATCATCACTCCTATGCCATGTTTTAAAACCAAACCAGGCTCTGCTGTATTTAAAATCATTATTCGTATGCTAGACTCTTCCGTTTTTTGGTGTTCTCCCAGTCATTCTGAATGAACAAGGAAAAGAAGTCAAAGGAAAGACTGATGGATATTTGGTCACTGATTTGACTTAATTAACAGGCGATAAAGCAAGCTTGGCCAGGAATGATGCGAACTATTTACGGAGACTACAAAAGGTACAAAAAAACATATTTCGAACGATTTCCTGGATATTATATCACTGGAGACGGTTTGTAGAAGAAATGATCATTCACAGGTGCACATCGAGACGCAGACGGATACTTTTGGATCACAGGCAGAATTGACGATATGCTTAATGTCTCTGGACATCTTATAAGCACAGCTGAGATTGAGGCAGTCCTAGTTCAACATCCAAGCGTCGTGGAAGCTGCTGCAGTGGCTACTCCGCACAATATTAAAGGAGAGTGCATTTATTCGTTCGTCTCACTACAGCAGGAATGAGGATCTGTATATATTTGCTTAGGGAATGGAATTAACTCCTGAACTAGAAAAATCCATTAAAGAAGAAGGTACTGGTTGGAATATAAACTTATAGTTCGAAACACAATCGGAGCTATAGCAACTCCAGAATACATACAACATGCACAGATGCTACCAAAGACTCGATCTGGGAAAATCATGCGTCGCGTTCTGCGTCAAATTGCCAAAGGGTCAGCCGAATTTGGGGATCTCTCCTCAATCAGCGACCCCTCAGCAATTAAAACACTACAAGAAGGAAGAAGTCTAATATTTAGTAAATTAGAATAAAAAATACTAACAATTTGACCACTAATCCTTAATTTCTTAAATTTCAATTCAATTTCTTGAATGAGACAAATTTGGTTGTCTTAATTTGAAAAGCGGTTCTTATTGTAGATTGCATCTAGAGGAGACATACAAAAATTGACGAATATGTTTCCAGATGAATCCAGAGATAGTTTAAAAACAGACTAAAGTTTTTTTAATTCTGAAATTTCTGGCATTGGTTTGAGAAACCAGCTGGAAAATACGTGGTCAGTGAAACAAATATTTTTTATAATTCAAGAACGACTTTTTAAAGATTCCTTAAAAATAGATTCAGCAAGAAAAAAGGACAATTCAGTACTCAATTTGAGACTAGAGAGAACTATCCCCTTTGCCAGATGAGAAAGATAAAAAACCTTGGCCTGAAATTTGTCCGGAAGTTTGTTCATATTATTAATTTGTACCAAAGACTTTTTTTAACTCTAACGATGATTATTTTGACATTATTTTATATGTTAAACTATTTCAAAATTAATTTAATTATTATGTAAAGAAAAACTTAATTTGATAATAAATATTTTATTACAGTTTATTTACGTGGTAAATGGATTTCCTATCGTCTCTCCTTGAATGCGAAGATTCGGATATTACCCCTTCTCTTAAAACAATGATTAAGAATTTATCGAGTATTGAATTGGAGAAAGAACTTGAAACTATTCCTGACGAATATCTTATAATGACTATTCTCAAAATCTGTGACCGCATTGCAACTTTAGAATCCCATCTTCGTCAATCATGTGATTCATTATTGAACAAACTTCTCCCCACCATTACTAACCGTCTAATAAAATCTGATCTTTCTAACGTCCACAACCCAATATGTGAAGGAATAGAGATTCCACTCAATTTCTGTCGTAGATTGTCCTTATCATTGGTATTCCTAACAAACTCATCGGCAGTTCAATAATTTTGACTTTAGTGGTGACGTATCACCTTATATGAATGCCTTAAACGTTGCCCTCAGTTATTTAGAGCATGAAGGGTTATCTAATTTCACTCGATCGATTTTACTGAACATATTTGGTTGTCTAAAATACGTTTTAATTGAAAGGAAAGTACCCACAGTTGTTAAAACAAGCACTCAAGACTCTTAAAGGCATGTTTGAAGAAATCCTTGAATGTTCAGAAACTCGGATTTCTTTATACGAGGTTGATGTTTGCCATTTTTATAAACTATAACGCTGTTGGGGCGATTGGATTTGATTTTGTTTATTTATTGTAGATAATACTCCAATCGTCGGTGAATGATGTATCAATTCTGACTTGCGGCTCATTCATCATCGATAAAATATGCGCCGATTGTCTTTCCGACTGCGATATTCTCATGCAGCAAGCCACGATAGAACTTGTATTTCAGTACTCCGTTTCACAACAACACAAAAAAGATCTATTTGTACTAATGCCGGACTTGGAAAGCGTTTTCTCGGATATGGATAACTCTGAACTTGATTCTTGTTCGAGGAGAGGTTGGATTTATCCAATATATGCATTTTAGGATTTATTCAGCTCGGTGCACTGGTCCTTTTGGCACTGCCTGATTTGTTGCCTCAATATTTGATTGATTATGCCACTTATTTGGTTGATTTAGCGGAGACTGACAAAGAAAAACTCACCGTAAACTCGGTCTACGACTCTTTTTCTCTGATTGTTGAAAATAATGACATTTCAGTGATGTTGATGGACAGTTCAGTGCTCGGGAGGTTGGCTGCGGTCAGTTCTATCCACCTTCCAATCACAAATTCCTTCCACGTTGATATCCATGTAATTGATTTGTACACAAGCATTGCTAAATTCAACAAAAATGAAGATTTTATTTCTACTTTTTACAAATTTGTGTCGGAAAAAGTTGATTTGGGGAAATGCCTGACGTCCAAAGTGAAGGGATTGAACGATAACGTGTCACTGGCCACCTTAAGATTAATGGACGCGATTATTTCAGTCAAAACTATTGCAAATGTTTTATTATCTTATGCTCCGTTCTTAGACTTTGTGGTGACTCCAGTGGTGTCTAAATCGTATCAATGTAACGGACATATTTCTATTTTTAGATTACGAGAGTAAGTATGAGTTGGTCAAGAAACTGGTTGTTGAGGGATATGCTGATCTCTTTGGTGATAGAAAGGATGAATTGATGAGGATGTACAACGGAGGGTTTATGTATACTCCTCCTAAGTCTTCGCAGGCTGACATTGACTATGAATAAATTGTTATTTTTGGTTATAATCTTTATTCTTTTCAGTGTGAGTTTATGCTTAGTTGTCAAGTAGGCTTACCGAAACTTAAAAACTACTTAACTGGGAAAACTGTTTTATGAACTGAACCAAATATGATGTAAGTTGAAATAGTTGTAATCAAATTCCTAACCAAGTTTTAATTGAATGGAGAAAGTTAAGAGTTTGTTAATATCGATAAAATTCAAGTTTTCTCCTGATTTTGTTGTCTCTAATTATATATGGACATACGGGAGTACAATCGCTCTTTAAATGAGTCAAAATATATTTTTTCCTTTTCATAAACTTCAGTCTCGCCATCTATTCCAATGTTTTTCAGTACTGTGAAGATTATAGTCACAAATTTGCCTTCGAAATATTGAGATCTGCTAATCCAGCCCTTTTTATCGTGATCCATCATTCTAAAAATGGATTCAATGTTCTCTTTTGTGAAAAATATTGGGAATTTATCTGTGTCTATAATTACCTGTTTCAACTTGATTAAATAAGATTTGATAAAAGTAACCAAATCGACTAAAATCAGTAAATTATTTATACACCTGGTTTTTCCACAAGAATATAACTTAGCATTTCATCAAATAGTTCTCGAATTTTATGCTTTTCCAAATATTCATTTGCACTTTCTTTTGACATCGTAGTTTCCAGGGTGACAGTAATTTGATGGGTGAGAGTATTTTAAAAAATACTATTTTTTAATCTAAAATTTAATTTTGCAAGACATGTACAACCGCTGAACTGACTATTTGTCAGAACAAAAATATACAAGTAATATCTTATTGAAAATTGAAAATCCGTCTTTGATTTTTGAAAATTGCATAGACCTCGGTACAAAAAAGTGTTGATTTTAGATATGTGGGACGTTTTTTTCAATTCTTTGATAATTAACTAAACCAAGCAAACTCAATGACATCTTAATTTATTAATAAACGTAACCTCAATGGGATGTGATGATAAGTGGTTTAATTAATGCATTCACTCTATAATTGTTTATTTTTTGTATATTTACTGTCTAAAAGCTAAAACAGAAGAACTGGGATTTTCAGGTGACTTAAAAAAGAGTAGATTTTCTTAGTGTAATACAAACTTGAAACATGTCGGGATTTTGACGTCAACAATATAATTTTCCCAAAGTAAAAAAGAAATGTTGATAATAACTAAATATTAACGCCCTAAACTTTATTAGTTTTCTCCAAAACAGATGCAAGTTCCTGATCATTTTTTGACACTAAGTCTATGTCGTCTGCATATATAATTTCCATCGGCATCGATCCTTCGCACTTTGTTCTAAGATCTCTCAGGTATACTATGAATAGAACGGAAGATAGAGAGTCCCCCTGAAGTGTTCCAATTGTTGTCCCGAAAGGATTTGATAACTCGTTTCCAACCCGTACAGTTAATTCGGTTTTAGAAAGTAGGAAACGGACGAGCCTAGTGCTATCTTCATCAAGAAAACTCCAAATAACGTCCAACAACGATTTCCTATTGAAAGTGTCAAACGCACTGGACATGTCCACTCCCAGAATTTTAAAGTCATTTTTGTATCGTTGAAACATAGCACATATCCATCTATGAGACCAGACAGTGTCTGCAGTCGAGCGACCCCTTCTGAATCCATTCTGTCCTGGCGACAGAAAATCGCAAACATCAGAAGATATCCAATTAAGAGTTATCAGAGATAGAATTTTTCTTAGTGTCTTCAACTGGTCTTAGTTTTTTAGCGTCCCCTTGCTCTTTCCTGGTTTATATAAAGGAATTAAATTCCATCCCCAAGTTTTAAAACTGAATGTGTATCAAATACCATATTGAAAATGTTCGTAATGGTGGCTGTCAATTTGCTTGGTGCATACTTGATAATTTCTCAAGTATGTGATCAAAAGATAGACTATATGTTGAACCAATCTAAAAATGGAATCAATATTTTGTTTTTTTGTATTTTTATAACTTTTAACAGAAAAATGCACTCGATCTTTGCAAATTGGCCATATTTGTTTTCTTGTAATTTCTTTGTCAGTTTAAACAAATAAAATCAATAATTTTGAAAAATAATGAGCAAATAATTTTTTAATTCTATAAATTTACTTAAAAACGTAGTAGGTTGTATTGAATCAAAATTCAATTCTTAATTTTTTTATTTCTTTCCTTTTTACTTTCTTATTAAAGAAATTAGAGAAACTTCATGTTAATTCTCAACATTTGCCAGGATTTGTCTCTCAATTGCAGTTAATTTAGCTGCAATATCTATTTTGTCCACATTCGTTTTTTCAAATGTTTATTCACAGTTTTCTGACTTTTCTAAGATTTTGATTTAGAGAGAGGATGTATACATATGATGTGCTTGCCATCGACTTATCATTATATAAGTTCACAGATTTTCTTATTTGCAAATATCTTATAAATAGTATCAAGTTAGCCAATTTTTGTTTAATTTATAAATAATTGTGATTTATTTACGGACTTGATAGAAGTGTCCAGTTATTGGTTCAAAATGCTCGAGAGGTGAAATATTTGTACAACCAGGATTAAAAAATATCATTACGCCTCGAAATATACGTGCAAAGTAATATATATTAACAAAAAACAGTTTAATAAATATATCAATTCAATGTCTAACCACTGAGTTATTGACAATAAAATATCAGCATTAATTAAAATGCTTGCACTTGTCCTCTTTTTTATTCATTTAGTGATCCAAAACAACTGTGATTTGACAAAAAGGTTATTGAAGAATTGCTTATTTTAAAAGCTTTCTTGATTTATACAACTGTATTTTCAATGGAGAAAATGCTGCGGGAGATGTGATATTAATTAACATAGAGAGAAACGTTACATTTCCTAATGGGGAAATATTCTCCCATCTAGAACATTTGAGACAATTGTAATCAATATTTCTTTAATACTAGTGAGTGTAATGGAGACTCGCTGAAGAAAATACTAAACAACTCATTTGATGGGTTGGATAGATTAGACTATATGTATATTTAAATATTTCGAATTATTAGAGATTTGTATAACTGTGATAACCTTCAATACGTGAATGTAGATAGTTTTGCACGTCTAGCCGCATTATCAAATCTGTACAAATTTTATTCTAACATTAAAGTCACATGCCATCAAAAACCATCTTTCAGTCGCCAAAAATCAGTCGTCGTGTCAGGCTTTAGTATTTTAAATTACTGACTGTGTAGTTTTTATAAAGACCAGAAAATGTGCATGTTCACAAACGGGTCCCAACCCACACTGTATACTTTGTTATTCTCATATAAGAATTACGACAATGATGAATGAACCAAATATCTTATTAGCCGACAACAGTGTGGAAATAAAATTATATAAAAATCAAGAGACAACCCTCACTATGGAAGAAGCATATGGTGTGTTTGTATACTCACATTAGATTGCAACTTCTGTGACCACCCGATCCCTAATAATATGATCTGCCCAAGTGAATGTAACTGAAAAAATATTCTAACGATATTCATTAACTAACCTAATTATTAATTCTGATATTTTTTGTTTCCGCATTTCTTTATTGTTACATGCACTAGTCAGAATTAAAGGCAAACTTGCACAAGTGATTGCAATTGCTATTAACTTCATTTAAGTGGTATTGCTTAAACACATTTTTGAAAAGAATCACCTGCGACACATCCGAGCACCGGTATCCTGCCAAAAGAGTACAGCCCGAGGATTGACGGGTGTTGCCGTTGACCTGACCATTATCATTTTGACTACTTTCCTGGCTACCATCTAATTTTGTTTTTAGACTTTCATTATACGAGTAATAACAATCAGGAAAAGCTTAATATCTATAAATTAGTGATCCAACGTGATTGTGACTTAACACAAATGTTTGGAAAAATCACTTAGGGCTTTAGATACCGTGATTTCATTGGAGAATGTTGCGAGACATTCAAAATTAATCTTAATTCAACATGACGTTGCATTTTTCGGCTTCCCGCCCTTGAAGCTTTTAATTAATTAACTTGTAATTAAATACTTGTTTAAAAAAAATAATAATAAAAAAATAAAATCCTTGGATTTAAACAGAAACTAAATATTTGGAAGAATCATGTAAAACTTAATGATTTAGAACAAGGTATTAAATACAAAGATAAGAATATTTTAGATAATAATATAATGATTAGTGATTGTGTTATATCTCATTTAGAAGAATTGGAAGAGAGCATCAATCATTATTTTCCGTCTCTTAATATTGAAATATATGATTGGATTAGAAATCCATTCTCCGAATCATGTGACTATCAACTTACTCTAACAGAAGAGGAGGATCTTTGTCAACTTCGATATGACCGCACACTAAGAATTAAATTTACTGAAATGACGACAGATAAGTTCTGGATTTTGATAAAAGATTCTTTTCTTCAATTTTTATAAAAGCAATCAAAATATTCCTTCAGTTCTTAACATCATATAAGTGTGAACAAGCTTTCTCTTGTCTCGTCGACATTAAATCAAAAACCAGAAAGAGGTTGTTATCAGTTGAAGATGAACTCCGCGTATGTTTGTCGCAGTCAACTTCAATCCAGAGTTAGACTTAAGTCTAAAAATAATGATTAAATTAAAATAAAGTCAAAAAAAAGTTTATATAAAAAGTTCTTTAGGTCAATTTGGTCAACTTTTTAGATTTCCAGGTCAATTTTTTTAATTAGGTCAATTTTAAATTAATTTATTTCAAATTAAAAGAGAAATAGTCATTGGCAGATAGCCAGAGTATTCCCTCTGACTATGGCTATAGATATTCTTTCGATTAAATACCGGTGCTCACACGGGTCGCCGGTAACCCTTTCGATTAATGAGGCAATACGCTGGAGTAGGGTCCGAGTAGAAGGCCCCTGTATTCCTGACGTCTCAACAGCCAGGGGGACAAACACTCTCCCGTTCCCAATTCCAGTATTTCTCAGCTTTTCTTTCTCAGCCCGTTCAGACGGGGCTCCAGGATTCTCGATGCATAATTTGATGTTCTGTTTAGAAAAGGAGTTCACACACGTGACGTCCCAAACCAGACACTTCCCCTCTGGAATGGAAATGTGGTCATCCCATCGGGTCTTCTGCCGTCCTCTACGAAAATCCCTGCAGGTTCCAATTGTGTGTGGAATCCAGCAGTTCGAAGAGATCGACAGATGATCTGGTTCAGTTCGGAATGCCGTGAGGAACGTCCAATTCCGTTTCGACAGGAGAGGGAGTGGTATCCAAACTCGTCAGTCCACACGCCGCACCGGCATTGGGTTTTTCATAAACGCGTAGACCGAGGCGCAGACAAACTCCAATTCTTACGGCTTCATCATTAAGAAGGCAGCCAGTTGTATTACAAGGGTAACAGTTTAGCCACGCGCCGCTTAGGGGCTGGCTGCCCGCTTGTAAACAAGCCAACCTTCTCTGGTCCATGGTTTCCTTTAGGCATGAAAACGTATTGGCGTGGACTTTCGACGTCCACTCCGATTGGCAGGTCACATCAGATGGCAATGGCAATCCCAGCTTTTCCCATACGGCGACGCAATCATCCACAGCAAATGATTTCCTCTGTTCGTTTATTTGAGAAAGAACAGTGTCGATCATATCTCTGGACGAAGTACTGAGGAAAAATATCGCCGTGCGCTGAATCTGCCGGGTGTGATCAAGCCGATCCCTCCAGGGAAATTGGGAGAGTCGCCGAGTCGGATCATTTTTAATAAAAATTTAAATAATATTATTTAAAGCATCAAAATAAATTTAAATAGTCGCAGTGACATTTGTCTCTTATTGTAACAATTTTAAACTAAATTATAGTGTACTTATGCCTAAAAATAAACCTCGGATTTTTAAAAAGCTAAAATATTTGTGAAAAATATCCTAAAGAGTTTACAATTACACTAAATGGAATGCTTTTTTGTAAATTATTGATTACATGTGACATGCAAGAAACAATTTTTTGTGAACAACACAGGGAAACACAGAACACTCTCCCGACAAATAATATATCCACAAATAAAAAACAATTGAATATTGTTCCTCCAAATTATGTCTTCAGAAATTTTGCAACAGAAGTAACAGAAGCATTTGTATCCGCAAACATTCCGCTCTATAAATTGAGAAATCGAGCAATTATCAACTTATTTGGAAGTATCGGGCATCCACTTCTTTCAAAGTTTACTTGCCGCAATATGGTAGAAATTTTAGCACAACAAAAGATATCCAAAACAATTAATTTAATTTCAAATAAGAAAGTTAGTCTATTGGAATAGTATAATTGTTAAGGTTTTTTTGATTGTGGACGAAACTGATGTTGGGAGAAACAAATTTGTGAATTGTCTAGTTGGAACGTTGGAAAATCCGCATAGATCTTACCTAATAGATTGTATAAAAATTGATTCCTCTCCGAATTCTTCTATCATCAGTCAAATAATTGATGACACTATTCGGAAAATGAATGTTGAAAGAAACAATTTTTCTCTCCTTATTACCGATGCTGCTCCATATATGGTTTCTGCAGGAAATACTCTCAAGCTATTATATTCCACTCTATACCATATCACATGTTTTGCTCATTTAGTGCATAATTGTGCACTTAAAATAAAAGTATATTATCCCGAAGTTGATAAATTGATTGCTTGTATCAAAGCACTTGTTGTAAAGAACAATTATCGAAGACAATATTGTTTAAGGAAATTGGGTACCCACCAGAACCAATAGTTACGAGATGGGGAAGCTGGCTTAAAGCTGTTTCTTACTATGCTACAAACCTGCCAAATGTTATTCAAGTATGCACTTCCTTAGAAGGAAATTCTTGCTCATTAAAAGAGCGAAAGAATGTTTATTTAATGAACAACTTCATGAAGATCCAACGACGATAATATCACAATATTCACCTTTATTACATTTGCTTGATTATTTAGAATCGACCAATTTTACTATAAAAAAGCATTCAATTATTTGAAAACATTGGATTTTAAAGAAGACGTGTGTGGAATAAAAAATTATATTATCAAAAGGATGAATTCCAATGATATCACAAAAATTATGAATTTCGATGATCATTCCATTTCACCTTTAGATTATTCTTTGTTGATTGAATGTCGGGCAACATATTGCGCAGTAGAACGATCATTTTCGATTCTTAACAAAATCTTAACCAAGGATAGGAATTTTAAGTGGATAATGTAAAATATTACTTAATTGTAAATAACTCGATAAACGATGAATAAAATTACTTTAAATTTTCATAAACGTAGTTTATATATGAAAATAAAGTAGTATTTTTACGGTCAATTATTTGGTCAATTTTTAAAATTTTAAGGTCAATTACATTGACTTTTTAAGGGCAATTTTTATTTTTTTAAGTCAATAAAAATGTTGCTCTACTCATTAGTTATTATAATTACTTTTGGTAATTTTTTAAAAAAGGTTGGGAAACGCTGGTCATAAACCCTCATTTTCTTTTCCATGATCTTATCCGGAGCGATTTTTCCCTTCATTGATTCTTCCCAGTTACTCTTAGGCCTGGTCTTGTTGGTAAGGCTTTAATATGTGCACTGTCCAGATGATATCGGTAATATCGTTGATATTGGCATGGGACCAATATATTGTTTGATTGATGCGCTGATTCCATTTAAAATGTCCTTTTTACAGTTGTCTTGGAATTTTCCTGGTTGGGACATGGAGGTTCCTTCTGGTAGTACGTATTCGCTTAATTTGGCAACAAAACTTTTTTAAAACATTTTCCAAAAATGGAAATTTCAGCCTTTCAGCCTTCACTGTTAACTTTGTCAATTAAGCCCTGGAGCGATAGAAAATGAACTGAGAGGTCACAAGTAACCATTTCTTGTGCTCCAAGCACATCCTGGACCAAATTATCTACGGTATTTTTGTGTTTTCTTTTGTCGCCGTAGAGTGGTCGGCAGAGAGGTTTCTGTTAATTACTCATATATTTTATTAGTAATTATAAATAATTTATTATTTTTTAAATTAAATACATTCTTACACTATGTATAACAATGTTGTGTTTGGTGGTGTACTATTTTTTATAAACTAGTATTGACGGTTGTATGCTCTGTCCTGGTGGGGATCTTTGGCAGAAAATACATGGGACCGCCAAAGCCAGGAATCATTGGAATTGACCTGGGCACTACCTACTCCTGTGTGGGATCGTACCAGGCTGGTTCTGGGGAGGTATATGTCATTCCAGATGAAAAAGGATATTTATGTATTCCCAGTATTGTCTCTTTTAGGTTAATTATTTACTAATTAAATAATTTATTAATTATTAAAATAAATTTTAGTGAAACAAAGGGGATTCTTGTGGGACATGAAGCACTGAAAGACAGAAACAGCCACAACACCATTTTTGATTCCAAACGATTCATTGGGAGGAAAATAACCAACGACCAACTAATCAAAGAATCTGGAAATTTCCCTTTCAGTGTACTTTTCCTTCATAAGGCTAAAGATTGGTAGAGATGATGAAGGAGGGGTCTACTATACCATTAAAAATTCTTCCAACAGCTTTAGAGTGACCCCCACGGATATAGCCAGTCTTATTTTTGAACGACTGAAAAATATGGCCCAGATCCAACTCTCAAAACACATTAGTCAAGCCGTCATTTCATTTCCCGCGGATTTTGATAATTTCCAGAAAGAAGAGACCCTCAAAGCAGCCAAAATGGCGGGTTTTTAAAACTTGCTCATTTTTTGAAGGATTGAGAGTGATGGGGACGTTGAGTGAGCCAACAGCAGCCTCGATGGCCTACGGACTCCACGAATGTCGGAATGTCTCCTATTTGGTGGTGGTGGACTTTGGTGGAGGCACATTTGACGTGTCCCTGCTTTTTCTTTCTGGTGGAATGTTCTCGACTCTGGCCATGGCTGGTCTGGTTTGTGGGTGAAGTGGTAGGAGACAACCATTTGGGGGGTCAAGACATCAATTCGCTTCTTTTTGACCACTTTCAGCAAGTCACGATCTTTATGGTCTGAGCTCGACCGACACTGAGTTGGTTAATGAGGCAGTCGAGGCTGCCAAAATCAGTCTGTCCACTCAGGATTCAGTCGAGTATGGGTTCACTGTGGGGGGAAAACATGTTTCTGGTGTCCTAACTCGAGACGTGTTCGATGGACTTATTTCGTGTTTATTTGGACGGATTTTGAAGCCGATTGAAGTGTTGTTGGAAGAGGATGGAAGGAGTGTTAGTGAGATAGACCAAGTTGTGTTGGTTGGAGGGTCTACGCGTATTCCTGCTGTGAGGAGACTGCTTGAGGAATATTTCAAGTTTCCGCCAAATGTTTCTGTCGAGCCTGAGATTGCTGTTGTGTTGGGAGTCGCCATGCAGGCAGGGATTATTGGAGGAATGTGGCCTGTCACGGTCAGTGTCAATGAAATTCCCCGCAGTATATTTAAAAAGACAGTTTATTGAAATAAAATTTAATTTATCCTTCTATTTGTGATTAAAACAGGCTAAAATAAGATAACATGTGTCGCCCGATAATAGTTATAAACAAATTATGTTTAATGGATGAATGGAATTTTTTGTTTTGCTGTTTCTGGCATCTGTTCATAGATCAGGTTTGAGGTAACAGATTAGTTTTTAAGTGAAATCGTTCAAAAGTGACAAAAGCGAATATTTTCCTGTACATGAATGGGTCACGTTCAAAGAAGCAATGAAAGAGTGTGAAAACAAAGGAATGAAAGTTATAAATATTGATGATTCAACGGAAAATACATTTTTGTCAAGTATTTTTAATTTTTTATTCAGAAATGCTTTCACCTAACATTGACTACTACTTGGGCATATACTATTATAAGGATGTCTACGAATATAGAAAACTTGGAAAACAGAAACTGGTTTTTCTTTATTCTAATCACAGACCTACACAAATTGGGACCCGAATTTCGAGAACGACGGATATTCTTGCGTGGAGTTTAATTCTGGAAAAAATTTATGGAGAAAGGTGAATTGCAGTTTTCGCCGTTTTTACATATGCGAAAAGACTATTTAGGGGCTTATTCCTGGCTGTACTAATATCTTAACATTATTTTAATACAATTATTAATAATTAGTTCAATGCCATATGTTATAGCACCTGTCAGTTATCTTTAATTATTATAATTCGATTTTTGTATGTTTGATGGATTAACTTGTAAAAAAGAGACAAGCCTCCCAAGTTTCCTCAGAAGGAAGAAAACTAATATAGGAAAAATTCTTTATTTAATCCAGTTATTTAAAATATCATTAATTAGGTCTGTTTTAATGCATTTGAACTATTTAAAAAAGAGTCTTTATATTAAGATATCTTCGCAAACGAGCTAGGACTGGTGACCAAATACCACAAGCGGTACTTAAGACAGTTGGGTGTAGATAAGTTTATACAGGCTTATATCAACTCTTCTTAAGATGACTCTGGAGAGTGTCTCGTTTGATGCTCGTTGATCCAGTCCTTTCCTGACGTTTAGTCACCGAGAGGCGCTGGACTGCACCTTTCCGAAGGTCTACATTGCCAGAGAAAAGGAGGAAGAAGGGGAGGAGGTGCGTGGAGTGCCACCCTCTGCTCACTTCAAAGGCTCTGGACTTGGAAAAATTACTTAGTTAATTAGTTCCTTTTTATTAATAAAGTAAGTTAAAATATCTTCTTGAAGATATCATTCTCCAATGTTTATCAAGAAAGTATATGCCGTCGGAGAATATAAACAACTCTTGTATTTGTTTGTCGGATATTAAAAAATCATTTTATATATTAAATACAATTACATTTTCCTTTTAATTAGATAGGATCCTTTTAAATGGATATTAATATTTTCATAAATTAAGTTTCATGTAAAAGAATAAAATGTAAGTTGCTTAGAATTATCCATAACAACAAGAAATGGGTGAAACTTTCAGCAAAGTTGCAGTTTGGCAAAATCAGGACGATTCTACAAAAAGATCCCTTGCATACTCCAAACTCAATTTATTCCTTTTTAAAAAAATATACAATTTTTTGATCAAAATTTGCCTTGAAAAACCAAAATTAAAAAACGTGGTCTTCAAAACTCCCGTAATTTGGAACACGACCATCACAAACTTTCCCAGAACTGAAAAGTGGGCACTACGTAACATTATTATACAGAGAGGACACAAAGTCGTCCAAGGGACAAGGCACTTTTAATCGAGAATTAGGGACTTTTGAAGCATGGACTGTCGAACAAATACTAAAAGTGCTCGAATTAAGCAAAGAAAATGTGATTATCGAACTTCAAAGTTTACTTCAAAGTAAAACTAATCATAAAATACAATTCAGGTAATCCCGATCCCAAACAGATAATTTTACAACAAAAAATACAGCCAACCACCTTAGAACCCAACGACAAGATCGAGGATGGTGAAACTCCCGGAGTTCCAAATGACAGTGGCAAAATACGAAACAAAAAATTTCGTCACATGCTTTACAATTTAATTTCTGAGTTCGATTTGCATCTGCGAGAACAAGAAATGCAAGATCTGTCTCTGTATTGCAATAAACGTGACAAATAGTGCCAATGTGTTCATCGCTCAGACAGTGGAAATGACAGTTTCTGAAATTGCCCAAAAGACTGGATTTGACCAAGAAAGGCATTTATTACAAGAAATTAGCTTTACTGGTAAAAGTTAATTAAAATAATATTAGATGAGTATGTTTATTCGAATGGGTGCCACATTCCTTCATGGCGTCAAACAGAAGATGAGATTGCAGAACTATCAGTCACTCCTCTTGACGGGGACCATTTTTATGTTATGGTTTCGATCGACGGATTTTATATTAAAAAAGTACTTGAACTTAATAAAATTCGTTTAGGAGAATCAAAAGTATCAGAAACTGCCGCAACTCTTGGCTGAGAAAAGTGAAATTTTTAAAAGAAATTTTTATGCAGAGGTACTGGTTGTAGAACTAAAATAAATAAGGCTCGAGATGAATCGACATCTGGTAACACGGGAGTCGAAAATAGTCAAAATAATGAATTGAAACCCAAAATTGAAATTTCTGAAAAAATTATCCAAATACAAGATTTCAGATTCAAAGAAACCTTGAGTTATAAAACATTATTGACGGAAAATATGATCGAGTAAACAAACAATAATTAAATAAATTAGAGAAGAAGAACGAAATTCAAAAAGCAAACAAATAAAAAAGTTAATTAATAGCCACTCATTAAAAGAAGTCGCGATAAACAAGAAATGGAAACTTCTTCCGAAAGTGCCAGCGATGACGCCGAAAAGAAGATCGAGGCACATATAGATTTGCCTTCTGAATACTGGCTGATACAAAAACTGATCAAATATATCAAAGTACGTATACAGCCTCAATTTTATAGTTCGGTAATAAAGTTGCCACTGTTCTGGGACTTGTGTTACTTGGGGACATGAATTTGTCACTCGAAACAAGTCAGCAGGCCATTAAAGAAGCAGGAGGATTGGAAATCTTGATCAATTTGTTACAAACGTCGGAAACACGTTGCAAAGTGACTTCAATTTGAAAACTGAACTGTTTTAGATTGGAGCATTGCAGGTTATAAAAGAAATATCAACAAATTCTCGAATTCAGCGAACAATCGCGGATTTGGGTGGATTGGAAATTATGGTCGAGTTGTTGATGGACAGAAATAGCAAGCTAAGACAACTATCAGCTCACACGATCGCCATAATCTCCAGGTTTGGAAGAGGAAGGAAGGCTGTTCGGAGATATGGGGGTATCCAAAAATTGGTTTTTTATTAAAATATGTTCTCAGGTCACATTATTACGCATTGGATGCAACGAGACTAAAAATTCTGACGACAAAGACGTTGAAAGTGCCAAATCGAGCGCTTTGGCTTTGTGTAGTTTAGCGGAAAGTGCCAGCAATAGACGTCTCATGAACCAATGTGGAGTGACCCCACTTCTTGGAGAACTTTTAAAATCAAAAAACGAGGATTTGTTGATTCCGATTGTGGGGACATTAGAAAAATGTGCAGTTGAGGTTATATTGTGATTTTTCATATTTTTTTGAACAGCAATCATACCGACTACAAATCAGGAATGAAGGAATGTTAGAAGGACTAGTTAAATGTCTATCAAGCGAAAATGTCATTCTGAACACATATTGTGCCAAGGCTTTGTTCAATGTGAAAATAAAAAAAGTAATAAACACAGTGCGGGGAGGATAGCGAAACTCGAAATCTCATAAGACAATACGGCGGATTGAAGCCCTTAGTAGGATTTCTCACTCAAATCGACAATAAAGAATTGATTGCTGCTGCCACAGGAGCAATCTGGAAATGTGCTATAAACGAAGAAAACGTGCAAGTTTTTGGAAAATATAAGACTACATCTCAACTTGTTGGATTACTTGTCGATCAGCCTGATGAAGTAATTAATGAAAAATTTGATCATTAGGTACTTGTCAACGTCACTGGGGCTCTCAGTGAGTTGGCGAAATGCTCAGATTGCAGAGCAAAGATCCGGGCTTCAAATGGAATAGTTTTACTCATAAATCTACTTGTTGGAACTAATAAAGACCTGTTGGCGAATGCCACTAAAGCAATAGGAGAATGTGCGCACGACAACGAAAACTTGCAGTAAAAATATAACCAGGTTAATACACAGAATAATCGACAAAAATGACGGAGTAAGACTTATGTGGTCTCTACTGAAAAATCCAAATCCAAGAGTACAGGCCAACGCAGCCTGGGCCATCTCTCCCTGTGTTAATAACCTCAAAGTTCATAATTAATTATAATTAATTCTCAGGAGGCTGGTGAACTAGTACGGTCCTTTGTTGGAGGAATAGACTTGATCGTCAGCCTCCTCAAGTCCCCTCATATTGAGGTACTTGCAAACGTCTGTGCTGCAATAGCCAATATTGCCAAAGACCACGAAAACCTAGCCGTGTTGACAGATCATGGAGTGGTGGCCACCCTTTCGGCCTTAACAAACACAGTTTGTTCTCAATATTAACCTTAGACGTGTATTAAATTAAGAGAACACTTAGCAATGGCCATTGCTATGTGTTGTGGATACTATCAAAACAGGAGGGAATTCGGGCTCAGAAACACTGTCCCACCACTTGTCAGTTACGTCAAAACTGATGACTTTAAAGTACAAAGAGCAGCAGTGATTGCACTTCAAAAACTCTCATTAGACCAAGAGAACTGCATTATTATGCACAGAGAAGGACTTGTTAAGGCATGTTGTATTTTAATCATATTAGTTACTTATTGGACTTATGAAATATGGGGATAATGCCATGCAGGAGGCAAACGCCGCCTGTATTGCCAACATAAGGCAATTGGCACTAAGGAATGAAAGAGAAAGACTACAAAAACTATACAGACATAAAAGCTCAGTAAAATGCTAGTCAGGATTAATCATTGTTAACAAAACTAACAAATACTAATTTTTGACTGGTCCTTTTGAACAAGGGATATATTTTGGCAAAGAAGTCGGCTTTCTTACTACAATACAAAAAGTTTCGAGACCTGACCGGCCAGCGGAGTAGCTGTCCTAAAGAAAGATTAATTAACGATAGTTATAATTAATTGAGTTACATATTACGAACTGTCACCGGTTGAGAGTGATTGCAGGCTGAGAACGATTTAAAGCCTTATAGTAATAAATCTAAATTCATCTCCCGGTGTATATGAATACATAAAAATCACATAATCATTTTCAAATAACTGTCTTATTTATTTAAGCTAATTCTTCTTGGAGAAATTTAAAGTTGTTCAATGCATATTGGTTTATTATTTACATAGTCAAATAAATAATATTTTTTAATTCTTTATAGAAAATTAACTCCAAAATGATAAATTATTGAATAATTGAAAATAAAATATCACTAATTAATTCTAATGCTTCCATTTGCTCTATTTTTAATTCATTCCATAATCAATGATAACTGTGACCTGAAAAAATAGTTTTTGAAGATTTATTCATTTTTATTAGTGGTTTGTCGAATTGTATGTTTAATTTAACCAACTTTGAGGAATATCATCGAAGACTTTACATTCTAAATGATGTAAATTTTGCCAATTTAGAAATTTTTTCAAATTTGACAAACTTGGAATACTTGTAATAAGAATTTCATTAATACTAGTAACTGTAATGGAAACTCATTAGACAAACTACTAACTAATTCTTTTGATGGGTTGAATCTCTTAGAAGAAATGTACTTTTAAAGATTTTGAATTATTAGATATCTTTATGGCTGTGCAAAGCTAAGTTACATTGCTTTAAACGCGTTTTCAAATCTTCCCAGTTTGAACGAGATGTAGTGATCATATTATAACATTACAGTACCATGCCAATGAATTCAATTTTCATAAAGCCTGAAAACATTAATAACGTCAAAATTCGGTATTTCAAATTAATTATTGTTTAGGTTTTATCCTGGACAGAAAATTTGCACTCATCTCGATGCCTCACAGCCGTCAATGTATGCAGAAATATTATCATTGTAGACTTACAACAGATGGGAGTAAACTTTCTTATTTAACTTTTAATTTTGAAAAACAGATGTTAATTTCCGGAAGGTCAACGTTAAGAATACAGGAAGCATTTGGTATGAGTTGGTTTACTTATCAACAGAGTGCAACTCATGTCTGCCGGAAAGATTGAACATGCTGTGCAATGAAGTTTGCACGTAATTAATTATTCGGATGTTATTAACTAATTAATTTTGTTTCCTTGTTTCACACTTTCCCTTCAATTAATAGCGATGGATGGGTCAGAGTACTCTCAAAACGTTAAAGTGGATTGCTTCCAATGCTTATTCGAATAAAAAAATAGATTGCGTTTTTGGCACTTAATTATGGCAGACTAGCTCTGAGGAAAATTTATCATATTAAATAAATTTTCAAAAAACAATTTACACTGCAAAAAATCATATTTCAGTAAATGGTATGGACATAAAAGTTTGGCCACCTTTCTTGGCAAGTCACGGTCACTTCACGGTCACATTTCCGTTGTACTTTTTTGTTTTGGAAAAAAATTGAATAAGAACGATTCACTGTCAACTCAGTTATTTTTATTGAGTTTGTATAAAAATCTACGACAAAATGTTATTTACCGAGGAATGATGATAGGTGGACTGAATAATTCTTAGAATAATGAAAGACAGACGCGCACTCAGTCCACTTAGTAATGAGAATTTAGTAAAGATCAGAAATAGTCCGGTTGGTCACCATAAAATGTCAGAGTGATGCACGGATATCGTCATTTCTTGATAATATCCAATTTATAGATTTGAAATAATTATTCAATAAAAGCTCAGAGTTTAGATAAAATCATATTGCAGAATCAAATAGTGGTGGATATCTCATCATTGTATTAATTTAAAAAATAGTAAAAGAAAATAAAAAAACGCGGTTTATATTTCAAATACAATTAGACTATTCTTGAAAATAAATTGCTCTAGAACAGGGGTGTCAAACTCATTTCGCTTTGAGGGCCGCATTTATAATAATTTCTCATTAAAAGAAGATTAGTTCTGATATTTATTATGATGAATAACAAAAATAAGAGAAACTAAATTATTCAATTATCGCCCTTTAATTTTTGTAAGAGCTGCTTCCAGAGGATTGACATCTTTTTTTAGATACAATTTTTGATATGTCAGGCTGAGCTATTCGTGTAGTTCCGACTTTTATTAAAGAGGATAAATGTTCATCAGTTAGTCTTGTTCTTTGAGCAGTTTTTGTCATTTTCATAAATGAAAAAGCTGTTCACACACATATGTCGAACCAAACATAACAATGATTTTTGTTGCAAACTTTTTAAAGTTGTTAAACTTTCCAGGAAGATATGAAAAGAAAGCAGGTATTCCAACCTCCAAATATTTAGCTTTAAATATAGAATCTGATTGGATTTCCAATAGTTCCATTTGTAAACTTTCATTTGCATTAGAGACATTAAAAGAGAATGGTGATGCGAATAATGAAAATTGTTGTTCAAAAGACGAAAAATCATTAAATCTTTCTTGAAATTCATTTAACAACGATTCTAATTGTCTTTAATACTGAGAAAAATTCATTACATTATGTGCATCAACAGTACCCCTGAGCTCTTTGCACGTAGGAAAATGAGATAAATCTTCATTTAATAGCTGAAACTTCCATAATTTTATTTTCAAAATAAAACACTTGATATGATCTGACAACTGAGTTATGAGCTTGTCTTTACCCTGCAATTCTAAATTAAGGTCGTTCATATGTGTGGTAATATTCACTGCAAATGCCAAATCTTTGTTTCAAGATTGACTTTTCATTCCGTCTGTGTTTTGCCCTTTCATCTCCATAAATAAAATTATTTCCGATCTCAACAAATAAAATCTTTTAACAACTTTGTGAAGTGATAACCAGCGGACTGGAGTATAAAAAAGAATGTCGCTGAACTGATTATTCATATCTGTCAGCAGTTTACTAAACTGCCGGTGGTTGAGGGGATGACCTCTGATATAGTTTACTGACTAATGCAGTACTTCGATTATGATTTTGTGTGAAATGAGTTTGTAACGCAGATAATTTTTTTCGCAATTCATTTAGCTTTGAAACACGCATTGGACCTTCTTGGTTAATAAACAACTTAATACCTTCGAAATAATTGTATGATAGATCATTAGATTGATAATGGGTCTTTAGGTTGTATTCTTTAAAAATACAATTAAAATTTTTAATTAAATGTAAAAAAATAAAAAATAATTTTTGCATTTTATAACCATTAAATCAGACCGCACTTATGTTTGGCAAAATACGCTGAGGGCCGCATGTTTGACACCCCTGCTCTAGAACATATTGAGTAAAAAAATATTTGGTGTTAATTAGACTATCATTTTAATAATCTTTCAATAAAAATCGTAATCGTAAATAGCCCTGCCGCAAGATATAAACAACATGTTGACATATTTTCCATCTCGCCCAGGCTGGTCACACTTTTTTTATAGAAAGATCAAGACAAAAAGAGAACATGTTACCAAGGAACTAACTAATCCAAACGAAGTCATGTGTCTCTTCGGCTCCGTCTTGTTCCCCCCTTTTTGTTGTGTAGTCGATGAAGACATCCGGAATCTTTCAATAAGCCGATCAAATTAAACATTTTGAATTTTAAAATCGTCAGTACAGTGGGTCAAATTAGTTTTGGGAGACGTTTATTTTTAATAATACAGTAAAACCTCTCGAATCAACAAATTGACTACAAGATATTGGATCGTCAATTTGAAATTTCTTAATTATTTCTTCATAATTATTTTCGTAGTTCTTAGATTCACTGTTGATTGTGATTGTTTCACATTTTATCCATTGTGCATAACGGAAACAATTTTTGATGGTCGTAGGAGTAACTTTATTCCAAGCGAAGAATGTTATTGTCGCAGCAGTTTTAAGGGTGATTGCATTAATTGCATTTTGACAATTTTCCCCTGCCGCAACCTTTTCGATTATATCATTTGTTTTCAAATTGGTAAATTCGGCTTTAAAACATTTTATAATTCCTTGATCCATTGGTTGCAAGAGCGAGGAAGTTCTAGGAGACAAAAAAAGAATTTCAATTGAGTTTAACGTGACAAAGAATCGCCTTGTAAAAAACACCAGTTTCATCTGCATTATAAACATTTTCCAATCCATATTGTTCAATTTTAAATTGATTGTTTCATTAAAATCAGCAATAGATTTTTCATCATGATTTACTGATCCACTGTCTCCGTGAAATTTTCTTAACTTGATACCATTTCGTAATTTAAACTTTTTTAGCCACCCATGACTTGCTTTAAATTCTGGAAAATTTTTTCCAAATTTAAGAGCTTTTGCAATTAACATCGAATCTGATAGAATTGCTGCACTAGATTCCATTAAGTTAATCCATGTTATCATCGCTACATCAATTTCATTAAATTTGAGTTTTGGAATTTTCTTTACAGTCCGACCCCAAAATGGGGCAGACCCCAGGGGTGGGGCACCCCCGCAATTTGGGGCACTTTATTCCAAAAGTACATTTTGGCAGAAAAAAAATAAAAATCGATAAAAAATTATGGAATTTTTGGGGCACCATAAAATCATTTATAAGGAATTAAAATAAAATAAAATTATAATAAATTAATTATTTTTGTTTTATTTTCAATTTATATTTTTATTGTTGTGGTTATGGATTACGAAACTAAATTGAAGATTGCTAAAGAAATTTTGAAGAAAAATTTATCTGAGAGGCAACTAATGAAAAAGTACAACACAAGTAAAGGAACAATATCAAGAATAAAACGAAATATTGTACCTTTCTTGCAACACGGCAATACTATTTCTGAGGAATATGACACATTTAAAGCCGATAAAGATAAATTTGATGATCAAGTCTTTGAAATATTTCAAAGACTACGCGTAGATAAAATTCCGATTTCAGGCCCTATTTTGAAAAAAATTGCCTTAGTTACAGCTTCAAAAATTGGATTTACTTCTTTTAAAGCTTCCAATGGGTGGCTTGATAGATTTAAATTGCGGCATGAACTTCAATTCAAGTCAATATGCGGTGAAAAAGCTTCATGTGATTTATCTTATGTGAAAAATTATTTTGAAAAATATGACCAGAAAGTATTAAATATGGACCTGAGAATATATTTAATTGTGATGAAACTGCGCTTTTTATAAAAAGAACTCCTCAAAAATCATTTGTTGAACAAGGCGAACCGTGTTTTGGTTTTTAAACAAGGGAAAGAAAGACTCACTGTTCTTCTATGCTGCAGTTTAATCGGGGAAAAACTTAATCCATTGATTATTGGAAAATATAAAAAACCTCGGTGTCTAAAAAATTTTGATGTTCAAGATTTTGGGTTATTGTATTCATCTTCTCAAAATGCATGGATGACTGGAAAGACTTTTATGAGTTGGCTTACACTTATAAATGAATCGTTTTGCAAAAACAACAGAAAAATATTATTAATACTTGACAATGCGGGATGCCATAAAACTGCCGAATGTTCGAACATCGAATTTTTATTTTTGCCGAAAAATACAACGCCCTATTTACAACCTTTGGATATGGGAATAATCAAGATTTTTAAAGATTATTATTCCTCTTTCTTAATGGAATTTTTATGTTTTCAAGATTTCGAAAACGATTTTACACATTCTATTGGTAAATTAAATTTGCGTCTTATGATGCTAATTTCAAAAGGATGGGAGAAAATAGATGCTAAAAGTATTGTTAATTGTTGGAAGAAAATCGACAGGAACCGTGATTCTTATGCAACAAAAAACTGTCTAACAGATGAACATTTAGATCAAGTTGTTAACGAAACAATTGATGGAGAATGCGAAGACATGAACAATAATGTTTATGATACATATTCAGAAACCGAAAATAGTGAAAATGTCGTAGCAAAAACAAAAGATCTGCTTAACAATTTAGAAGAAAAAATTTCTAATGTTGCACCAAGTATGCTCCGAGATTTTTTTGATTTTCGGCTGAAATTGACGAACAATATCAGACAAAACTCTACAAATAAAAAGAAAATAACTGAATATTTTAGTAAAAATGTTTTTTTGATGTTATTAATGGTTTAATTTTTAAAAAAATAACAACCCCCTGTTTTTTGGGCACCCCCGCATTTTTGGGGCCAAAAAACCTCGACTTACCTGTCGACATATGATGGCTCGAAAATATTGGTGTCAGTCGATGTTTAATATGGCCTGGGAATTTGTGATTTTTTCGGACGAATGTCGAATTCAGCTCTTCAATTCAAGAGAATATATCAAAGACCACCTTCAATGAGATAATAGAAAAAATACACTTCAGAAACCGTCAAATTTGCCCCTAGCATAATGGTATGGGGAGCGATACGATTTGATGGCAAAAGAAGTTTAATATTATGCAATGAAAAACTAAATTCTGCACGTTATCAATCTATTATATCTGAAGGACTAAATGATTTATATACATCAAATTACAAATTTCAACAAGATGGGGCAACTTGCCACACATCCAGATCTACAAGAGATTTTTTAAATAACAGTGGCATTACTATAGTAGAGAATTGGCCAAGTCAATCACCGGATCTCAATATAATTGAGCATGTTTGGTGTTTGCTAAAGTCAAAAATACGATTAAAGGTCCCTGAAACAGTACAGGACTTATGGAAAAGTACGAAAGAGGAATGGGAGGCAATTGATGACAGTTTTATAAGGGAATTATATAATTCGATGCCCAGAAGAATATATTCAGTCTATAATTGTAAAGGAAGTTTGACGAAATACTAATCTTTGTTTTTTTGATTTAAAGTTAGTAAATAAATAAAGTGGCCTCTTTTCATTGCATGACCTAGAAATGGTCAAATTTAATAAATTAAATAAAATTGGCATTATAGTCCGACCCCAAAATGGGGTCAGATACCCAGGGGGAGGGCAACCCTCGATTTTGGGAACATTCACCCCCGCAATTTGGGACTTTATTCCAAAAGTACATTTTGGCAGAAAAAAAAATAACCATCGATAAAAAATTATGGAATTTTTGGGGCAAACCATAAAATCATTATAAGGATTAAAAATAAAATAAATTATAATAACATTAATTATTTTTTGTTTTATTTTCAATTTATATTTTTTATTTTGTGGTTATGGATTACGAAACTAAATTGAAGATTGCTAAAGAAATTTTGAAGAAAAATTTATTGAGAGGCAACTAATGAAAAAGTAACAACACAAGTAAAGGAACAATATCAAGAATAAAACGAATATGTACCTTTCTGCAACAACGGCAATACTATTCTGAGGAATATGACACATTTTAAAGCCGATAAAGATAAATTTGATGATCAAGTCTTTGAAATATTTCAAAGACTACGCGTAGATAAAATTCGATTTTCAGGCAGGCCTATTTTGGAAAAAATTGCCTTAGTTACAGCTTTCAAAATTGGATTTACTTCTTTTAAAGCTTCCAATGGGTGGCTTGATAGATTTAAATTGCGGCATGAACTTCAATTCAAGTCAATATGCGTGAAAAGTTCATGTGATTTATCTATGTGACAAATTAATTTTTTGAAAAATATGACTCCAAAAGTATTAAAATATGGACGATTGCAGTTCTAAGAGACACAACCTCATCATCTCTTCTGGCATTCCGTGGAAATCCTCATTTACTGTGTCCTCACCGTCAACCAATTCAACCAAAGTACACACCGAACCCTTCAATCCATTTCCACAGGCCTGGAATCATCAAGTCCAGTTACCCATTTATACACCAAATCGCCCCATTCTCTGGCCTTTATCCAGAAAATGTAACAGGAAGTGCAGGACGAGTCCTTCCATTGTGCCCTCCCTGTCTTGACAAGATGTTGGAATATAGTGGATATGCTTTCGGTGGTCAACTGGCCTATTTGTGCTAATATGTGACTACGCTGAATTTTCTGGTTAGAAAAAAGTGCCCGGGCTTGGCTTATGGTGAGGAAGTAGAGGGAGTGGCATCTGCAATATGCCAATATGATCTGCTCCCAGGACTCCAACTGTCTGTTCCTCACGTCGATATTCCTTTGTATTCTGAGTTAAGTTGATTTTATGTTAAATACGTAAACATTGGAGGAAAGTCATAAATTTCAGGGAATGAAAACATACAACAACTAGATTAAAAAAAATATATTTTAATTAGAAAAAATATTTTTTTATTATTTTTTTCTGGTCATCCTCCCAGAAAGCCCACCATCAAAATCATGGACTCTCCGATAATATTCCAGATGGCGATTTTCCGCTAACAAACTTTTAGCCATACCACTTTCAAGTCAATTTGGCAACTGTTCCGACATACGAACAAGCAGATCTTAGTCCATGAAAGATGTCGTTAATGGCTGGAACTATAGATCCTCGGCATTTTATGCGGATAGTTCTCCCTTTTTTATTTATTTATTTAAAGACCAAACACGGGTAAGCCAGTTAATTATTATAATCCCCTTGGTCCCCGATTCAAGCGAGGGAGATCCTACTGAAAGGTTCGATCCTGCCCACATGAACGACCTGAGACGACGATGTCCCAGGGTCAGAGATCTAGAAGTCCTTTTTCAATTAGGCCTTGAAGTCTGAGACCAAAACCTTGTCGGGAATTAAAGAAAACAGAGGTATATTTTCATTTTATGTGTATTTTTCAGATGTCATAATCTTAATAATAAAATGGTATGGTGTGTGTCTGTCTGTCTGTCTGTGTGTCTGTCTGTCTGTCTGTGCACACCCACATTCAAATAAAAATGAGAGAACAAGAATCCGAACTAATTAAGAAGATCATTGTCTCCAGAAAACCCTTTCCATTGAAGATCCAACAGGGAATGTGCACAAGTCTGAGTCGTCGCCGTTATGTTCGGAAAGGGGAGTAGAACCGACTCCGTTACAACAGACATATGCATACATCTGAAGGAAATCCTTAGATTAGGTGATTCTGGTGGCCAACGCATCACACTAATAGAAACCAACGAGCGCAACCGCGTGTAATTAAGAAGATCCAAACACACTAATAGAAACCAACGAGCGCAACCGCGTGATTGAAACTATTGTTGTTACAAACCAGATCAAATTGTCAAAACCTTCCCTTTTGTAGTTATTCGATAATGAGGCACAATAAAAGGTTGATATCCTCTAAGAACCTTCCTGTCAAAAAATTTAATAAGAAAGAATATCCTCGATGATGAGGTCCCCCAAAACCTTCAAGTCAATTTTCTGCGTTTTTGTTAAAATGAACAACAAGAAAGTCCTCGACTCACATGATGTGGTCCCCCAAAACCTTCAAGCCAAAAAATTAAAAAAATTATTTTCTGCGTTTTTGTTAAAATGAACAACAAGAAAGTCCTCGACTCACATGATGTGGTCCCCCAAAACCTTCAAGCCAAAAAATAAAAAAAATTATTATTTTCTGCGTTTTTGTTAAAATGAACAACAAGAAAGTCCTCGACTCACATGATGTGGTCCCCCAAAACCTTCAAGCCAAAAAATAAAAAAAAAATTATTTTCTGCGTTTTTGTTAAAATGAACAACAAGAAAGTCCTCGACTCACATGATGTGGTCCCCCAAAACCTTCAAGCCAAAAAATTAAAAAAAATTATTTTCTGCGTTTTTGTTAAAATGAACAACAAGAAAGTCCTCGACTCACATGATGTGGTCCCCCAAAACCTTCAAGCCAAAAAATTAAAAAAAATTATTTTCTGCGTTTTTGTTAAAATGAACAAGAAGAAAGTCCTCGACTCACATGATGTGGTCCCCCAAAACCTTCAAGCCAAAAATTAAAAAAAATTATTTTCTGCGTTTTTGTTAAAATGAACAACAAGAAAGTCCTCGACTCACATGATGTGGTCCCCCAAAACCTTCAAGCCAAAAAATTAAAAAAAATTTTCTGCGTTTTGTTAAAATGAACAACAAGAAAGTCCTCGACTCACATGATGTGTCCCCCAAAACCTTCAAGCCAAAAATTAAAAAAAATTATTTTCTGCGTTTTTGTTAAAATGAACAACAAGAAAGTCCTCGACTCACATGATGTGGTCCCCCAAAACCTTCAAGCCAAAAATTAAAAAAATTATTTTCTGCGTTTTTGTTAAAATAAACAACAAGAAAGTCCTCGACTCACATGATGTGGTCCCCCAAAACTTCAAGCCAAAAAATAAAAAAAATTATTTTCTGCGTTTTTGTTAAATGAACACACAAGAAAGTCCTCGACTCACATGATGTGGTCCCCCAAAACCTTCAAGCCAAAAAATTAAAAAAAATTATTTTCTGCGTTTTTGTTAAAATGAACAACAAGAAAGTCCTCGACTCACATGATGTGGTCCCCAAAACCTTCAAGCCAAAAAATTAAAAAAAATTATTTTCTGCTTTTATGTTAAATGAACAACAAGAAAGTCCTCGACTCACATGATGTGGTCCCCCAAAACCTTCAAGCCCAAAAATTAAAAAAAATATTTTCTGCGTTTTTGTTAAAATGAACGACAAGAAAGTCCTCGACTCACATGATGAGGTCCTCCACAACCTTCAAGCCTCGTGAGGCCATTAAATAGCTTAGCTATCTTTTTTCGATGACTAAATTCTTTTTTGTTAAATTTTCGTTAAAAAAATAAAAAAGCTCTAATTGTTATCGACCATGAATCTGTGCAATTATCATTTTTGAAAACCACTAAAAAGGAAAAAGCAAAAATTAGAGATTTACATAATTGATTCTTTTTACTGCCGAAACTGACAAATTCGATTATGCTACTGTTTAGATTCTTAAAAGATAGAGGCAAATAAAATTTAAATTAGTCATGTAAATTTCAATTTGCCTATATTTAAATCTCCTTGATTTAACAGGCTTTATTTTTTTCCTTATAATACTACAAAGATGAAGCTGATTATCATTTTCTTTACCGAAACAGACAAGTTCGATTATGCTAAAGTTTCAATTCCTTTAAACATAGAGGCAATTAAGTATAATGCTTTTGTTGGATAATAACACTTTACATAAATTTCACTAAATAAATTTACGTAGAAAATCTTAATAATAAAATGGTATGGTGTGTGTTCTGTCTGTCTGTCTTTGTGTCTGTCTGTCTGTCTGTCTGTCTGTGCACACCCACATTCAAATTGTTACCAACCAGAATCAATAAAAAAATTATTTTCTGCGTTTTTGTTAAAATGAACAACAAGAAAGTCCTCGACTCACATGATGTGGTCCCCCAAAACCTTCAAGGTAAAAAATTAAAAAAATTATTTTCTGCGTTTTTGTTAAAATGAACAACAAAAAGTCCTCGACTCACATGATGTGGTCCCCCAAAACTTTCAAGCCAAAAATTAAAAAAATTATTTTCTGCGTTTTTGTTAAAATAAACAACAAGAAAGTCCTCGACTCACATGATGTGGTCCCCCAAAACCTTCAAGCCAAAAAATTAAAAAAATTATTTTCTGCGTTTTTGTTAAAATGAACAACAAGAAAGTCCTCGACTCACATGATGTGGTCCCCCAAAACCTTCAAGCCAAAAAATAAAAAAAATTATTTTCTGCGTTTTTGTTAAAATGAACCACAAGAAAGTCCTCGACTCACATGATGTGGTCCCTCAAAACCTTCAAGCCAAAAATTAAAAAAAATTATTTTCTGCGTTTTTGTTAAAATGAACAACAAGAAAGTCCTCGACTCACATGATGTGGTCCCCAAAACCTTCAAGCCAAAAAATTAAAAAAATTATTTTCTGCGTTTTTGTTAAATGAACAACAAGAAAGTCCTCGACTCACATGATGTGGTCCCCCTCAAACCTTCAAGCCAAAAATTAAAAAAAAAAATTATTTTCTGCGTTTTTGTTAAAATGAACAACAAGAAAGTCCTCGACTCACATGATGTGGTCCCCCAAAACCTTCAAGCCAAAAAATTAAAAAAATTATTTTCTGCGTTTTTGTTAAAATGAACAACAAGAAAGTCCTCGACTCACATGATGTGGTCCCCCAAAACTTCAAGCCAAAAAATTAAAAAAAATTATTTTCTGCGTTTTTGTTAAAATAAACAACAAGAAAGTCCTCGACTCACATGATGTGGTCCCCCAAAACCTTCAAGCCAAAAAATTAAAAAAAATTATTTTCTGCGTTTTTGTTAAAATGAACAACAAGAAAGTCCTCGACTCACATGATGTGGTCCCCCAAAACCTTCAAGCCAAAAAATTAAAAAAAATTATTTTCTGCGTTTTTGTTAAAATGAACAACAAGAAAGTCCTCGACTCACATGATGTGGTCCCCCAAAACCTTCAAGCCAAAAAATTAAAAAAATTATTTTCTGCGTTTTTGTTAAAATAAACAACAAGAAAGTCCTCGACTCACATGATGTGGTCCCCCAAAACCTTCAAGCCAAAAAATTAAAAAAATTATTTTCTGCGTTTTTGTTAAAATGAACAACAAGAAAGTCCTCGACTCACATGATGTGGTCCCCTCAAACCTTCAAGCCAAAAAATAAAAAAAATTATTTTCTGCGTTTTTGTTAAAATGAACAACAAGAAAGTCCTCGACTCACATGATGTGGTCCCCCAAAACCTTCAAGCCAAAAATTAAAAAAAATTATTTTCTGCGTTTTTGTTAAAATGAACAACAAGAAAGTCCTCGACTCACATGATGTGGTCCCCCAAAACCTTCAAGCCAAAAAATTAAAAAAAATTATTTTCTGCGTTTTTGTTAAAATGAACAACAAGAAAGTCCTCGACTCACATGATGTGGTCCCCCAAAACCTTCAAGCCAAAAAATTAAAAAAATTATTTTTTCTGCGTTTTTGTTAAAATGAACAACAAGAAAGTCCTCGACTCACATGATGTGGTCCCCCAAAACCTTCAAGCCAAAAAATTAAAAAAATTATTTTCTGCGTTTTGTTAAAATGAACAACAAGAAAGTCCTCGACTCACATGATGTGGTCCCCCAAAACCTTCAAGCCAAAAAATTTAAAAAAATTATTTTCTGCGTTTTTGTTAAATGAACAACAAGAAAGTCCTCGACTCACATGATGTGGTCCCCCCAAAACTTTCAAGCCAAAAATTAAAAAAATTATTTTCTGCGTTTTTGTTAAAATAACAACAAGAAAGTCCTCGACTCACATGATGTGGTCCCCCAAAACCTTCAAGCAAAAAATTAAAAAAATTATTTTCTGCGTTTTTGTTAAAATGAACAACAAGAAAGTCCTCGACTCACATGATGTGGTCCCCAAAACCTTCAAGCCAAAAAATTAAAAAAATTATTTTCTGCGTTTTTGTTAAAATGAACAACAAGAAAGTCCTCGACTCACATGATGTGGTCCCCCAAAACCTTCAAGCCAAAAATTAAAAAAAATTATTTTCTGCGTTTTTGTTAAAATGAACAACAAGAAAGTCCTCGACTCACATGATGTGGTCCCTCAAAACCTTCAAGCCAAAAAATTAAAAAAATTATTTTCTGCGTTTTTGTTAAAATGAACAACAAGAAAGTCCTCGACTCACATGATGTGGTCCCTCAAAACCTTCAAGCCAAAAATTAAAAAAATTATTTTCTGCGTTTTTGTTAAAATGAACGACAAGAAAGTCCTCGACTCACATGATGAGGTCCTCCACAACCTTCAAGCCTCGTGAGGCCATTAATTAGCTTAGCTATCTTTTTTCGATGACATAAATTCTTTTTTGTTAAATTTTCGTTAAAAAAATAAAATAAAAGCTCTAATTGTTATCGACCATGAATAGACTGTGCAATTATCAGATTTTGAAAACCACTAAAAAGGAAAAAGCAAAAATTATTAGAGATTTACATAATTGATTCTTTTTAACTGCCGAAACTGACAAATTCGATTATGCTACTGTTTAGATTTCTTAAAAGATAGAGGCAAATAAAATTTAAATTAGTCATGTAAATTTCAATTTGCCTATATTTAAATCTCCTTGATTTAACAGGCTTTAATTTTTTTCCTTATAATACTACAAAGATGAAGCTGATTATCATTTTCTTTACCGAAACAGACAAGTTCGATTATGCTAAAGTTTCAATTCCTTAAACATAGAGGCAATTAAGTATAATGGCTTTATTGGATAATACACTTTACATAAATTTCACTAAATAAATTTACGTAGAAAATTTAATATAAATTACTGATTCGCGTTTACAAAATCATAAGAATGTCCTATAAGAGAGATCTGAGAATGTTAACAAACAAGAGAATATGAACCATATAACAAAAAAAGAGAGAACGAGGGAAGATGTGCTTAAATGGTGAGGGAACTTAGACAACAGCTGAACAAGGTCAGGACTGCTGTTAGACTCAACTACGGGTAATAGAATTATGCATTCTAGGTTAATTGTTTGGGATGAATGTACGATGGCTCATAAAGGCGCATTCAAGCAGTTGACCGAACATATAGAGATATCAAGAATTGTAGCGACCATTTGTTTGGGGGAGCATTAGTTGTATTGGCAGGTGATTTTAGACAGACGCTGCCAATTATTCAAAGAGGGACGCCTGCGGATGAATTGAATGCCTGCCTCAAATCGTCATATTTGTGGACACACGTGAAAAAGGTAAGCTTAGATGTAAATGTACATGCACATTTACAAGGCGTTAATAGCATATTCCCACAAATCCTTCTAGATATTGGAAATGGGGCAATCACTTCAGAAATGCACGACCAGAAAATTAGGCTACCGGAAGAATTATGTATTTTCGTAGAAACAGCAGAAGAATTATTGAATGCCGTCTATTCCGAACTATCTGAACACTACGTGAATTTCGACTGGCTGCGTGAACGAGCTATATTAGCTCCACTTAATGATGAGGTACTTAATATAAATTTAGATTTATTAATGAAAATCCCTGGCAGAGAAAGAATATATAAATCGGTCGACGTTATTATGGACCATGAAAGGGCCTGCGATAGATTTAGAGACTACAATTTCCGCTGAAGATAAGTTTTGCTATGACAATAAACAAGGCCCAGGGACAGTCTTTAAAGGTAGTAGGCTTATTTTTAGAGAACGAGTGCTTTTCACATGGCCAGCTGTATGTGGGGTGCTCAAGGGTAGGTAGAAGAGAAATTTATATTTGCCAAGGATGGACGGACTGCAAACATCGTTTATCCACAGGCCTTAGAATAAGGTTATATCAAAGCAGGTCGCATTTATATATCTACATAAATTTATAGTTATTTAGGAAACTGCGAGCGTAGCGAGCAGGGCCTCCGCAGGAGCTAGCTCGCAGTGAGCGAAGCGAACTGCTGAGCTAGTATTAATATTAGTGCTTTTTGATGAAGTTAACACTGTGGAAAGAAAATTAAACTAATAATTTTACTATGTTTGAATCTTTTGAAGAACAATCTGTAAATATAGATGCATTTGAAATCAAAAAATAACCGAACTTATTTATGCACATTAACATCTTCAACAAGAAGTAAATAAATACTTTCCAGAATTGAACGAAATTGATTAAATTCATTCGTACACCATTCAGTGTTGATCCACGTTTGGTCGATGAAAATATCGAAGAGGCTTTTATTGACATGATCAATAATTCAAACGCAAGAGATTTGTATGAAAAACTTGCTTTATCAAGATTTTGAGTGCGAAATGTGTAAGCATTATCCTTCCGTAAGCGCAAATGCATTAAATTTGTTGCTTATATTCCCGACAACATATTTATGCGAACATTGCTTCTCAGCACTTCTCAATATAAAAAATAATCATCGCGCAAGACTGAATATTGAAGATGACATCAGGGTTTGCTTGTCGACAACCGAGCCTCTTATTGAAAAAATTGCCTCGAAAAAACAATATCAACCTTCTCACTAATTTTCTCTATTGATTTAATAATAAAGCTAGTTTAATATAAACTAGCTCAGCAGTTCGCTTCGCTCACTGCGAGCTAGCTCCTGCGGAGGCCCTGCTCGCTACGCTCGCAGTTCCTTAAATAACTATAAATTTATGTAGATATATAAATGCGACCTGCTTTGATATAACCTTATTCTAAGGCCTGTGGATAAACGATGTTTGCAGTCCGTCCATCCTGGCAAATATAAATAAATTCTCTTCTACCTCCCTTGAGCACCCCACATACAGCTGGCCATGTGAAAAGCACTCGTTCTCTAAAAATAAGCCTACTACCTTTAAAGACTGTCCCTGGGCCTTGTTTATTGTCATAGCAAAACTTATCTTCAGCGGAAATTGTAGTCTCTTAATCTATCGCAGGCCCTTTCATGGTCCATAATAACGTCGACCGATTTATATATTCTTTCTCTGCCAGGGATTTTCATTAATAAATCTAAATTTATATTAAGTACCTCATCATTAAGTGGAGCTAATATAGCTCGTTCACGCAGCCAGTCGAAATTCACGTAGTGTTCAGATAGTTCGGAATAGACGGCATTCAATAATTCTTCTGCTGTTTCTACGAAAATACATAATTCTTCCGGTAGCCTAATTTTCTGGTCGTGCATTTCTGAAGTGATTGCCCCATTTCCAATATCTAGAGGGATTTGTGGGAATATGCTATTAACGCCTTGTAAATGTGCATGTACATTTACATCTAAGCTTACCTTTTTCACGTGTGTCCACAAATATGACGATTTGAGGCAGGCATTTAATTCATCCGCAGGCGTCCCTCTTTGAATAATTGGCAGCGTCTGTCTAAAATCACCTGCCAATACAACTAATGCTCCCCCAAACAAATGGTCGCTACAATTCTTGATATCTCTATGTTCGGTCAACTGCTTGAATGCGCCTTTATGAGCCATCGTACATTCATCCCAAACAATTAACCAGAATGCATAATTCTATTACCCGTAGATGAGTCTAACAGCAGTCCTGACCTTGTTCAGCTGTTGTCTAAGTTCCCTCACCATTTAAGCACATCTTCCCTCGTTTCTCTTTTTTTGTTATATGGTTCATATTCTCTTGTTTGTTAACATTCTCAGATCTCTCTTTATAGGACATGCTTATGATTTTGTAAACGCGAATCAGTAATTTATATTAAATTTCTACGTAAATTTATTTAGTGAAATTTATGTAAAGTGTATTATCCAATCAAAGCCATTATACTTAATTGCCTCTATGTTTAAAGGAATTGAAACTTTAGCATAATCGAACTTGTCTGTTTCGGTAAAGAAAATGATAATCAGCTTCATCTTTGTAGTATTATAAGGAAAAAAATTAAAGCCTGTTAAATCAAGGAGATTTAAATATAGGCAAATTGAAATTTACATGACTAATTTAAATTTTATTTGCCTCTATCTTTTAAGAAATCTAAACAGTAGCATAATCGAATTTGTCAGTTTCGGCAGTTAAAAAGAATCAATTATGTAAATCTCTAATAATTTTTGCTTTTTCCTTTTTAGTGGTTTTCAAAATCTGATAATTGCACAGTCTATTCATGGTCGATAACAATTAGAGCTTTTATTTATTTTTTTAACGAAAATTTAACAAAAAAGAATTTATGTCATCGAAAAAAGATAGCTAAGCTAATTAATGGCCTCACGAGTTGAAGGTTGTGGAGGACCTCATCATGTGAGTCGAGGACTTTCTTGTCGTCCATTTTAACAAAAACGCAGAAAATAATTTTTTTTAATTTTTTGGCTTGAAGGTTTTGGAGGGACCACATCATGTGAGTCGAGGACTTTCTTGTTGTTCATTTTACAAAAACGCAGAAAATATTTTTTTTAATTTTTTGGCTTGAAGGTTTTGAGGGACCACATCATGTGAGTCGAGGACTTTCTTGTTGTTCATTTTAAAAAAACGCAGAAAATAATTTTTTTTATTTTTTGGCTTGAAGGTTTTGGGGGACCACATCATGTGAGTCGAGGACTTTCTTGTTGTTCATTTTAACAAAAACGCAGAAAATAATTTTTTTTAATTTTTTGGCTTGAAGGTTTTGAGGGACCACATCATGTGAGTCGAGGACTTTCTTGTTGTTCATTTTAACAAAAACGCAGAAAATAATTTTTTTAATTTTTTGGCTTGAAGTTTTGGGGGACCACATCATGTGAGTCGAGGACTTTCTTGTTGTTTATTTTAACAAAAACGCAGAAAATAATTTTTTTTAATTTTTTGGCTTGAAAGTTTTGGGGGACCACATCATGTGAGTCGAGGACTTTCTTGTTGTTCATTTTAACAAAAACGCAGAAAAAATTTTTTTTAATTTTTTGGCTTGAAGGTTTTGAGGGACCACATCATGTGAGTCGAGGACTTTCTTGTTGTTCATTTTAACAAAAACGCAGAAAATAATTTTTTTTAATTTTTTGGCTTGAAGGTTTTGGGGGACCACATCATGTGAGTCGAGGACTTTCTTGTTGTTCATTTTAACAAAAAACGCAGAAAATAATTTTTTTAATTTTTTGGCTTGAAGGTTTTGGGGGACCACATCATGTGAGTCGAGGACTTTCTTGTTGTTTATTTTAACAAAAACGCAGAAAATAATTTTTTTAATTTTTTGGCTTGAAGGTTTTGGGGGACCACATCATGTGAGTCGAGGACTTTCTTGTTGTTCATTTTAACAAAAACGCAGAAAATAATTTTTTTTAATTTTTTGGCTTGAAGGTTTTGGGGGACCTCATCATGTGAGTCGAGGACTTTCTTGTTGTTCATTTTAACAAAAACGCAGAAAATAATTTTTTTAATTTTTTGGCTTGAAGGTTTTGGGGGACCACATCATGTGAGTCGAGGACTTTCTTGTTGTTCATTTTAACAAAAACGCAGAAAATAATTTTTTTTAATTTTTGGCTTGAAGGTTTTGGGGGACCACATCATGTGAGTCGAGGACTTTCTTGTTGTTTATTTTAACAAAAACGCAGAAAATAATTTTTTTAATTTTTTGGCTTGAAGTTTTGGGGGACCACATCATGTGAGTCGAGGACTTTCTTGTGTTCATTTTAAAAAAACGCAGAAAATAATTTTTTTTTTATTTTTTGGCTTGAAGGTTTTGAGGGACCACATCATGTGAGTCGAGGACTTTCTTGTTGTTCATTTTAACAAAAACGCAGAAAATAATTTTTTTTAATTTTTTGGCTTGAAGGTTTTGGGGGACCACATCATGTGAGTCGAGGACTTTCTTGTTGTTCATTTTAACAAAACGCGCAGAAAATAATTTTTTTTAATTTTTGGCTTGAAGGTTTTGGGGGACCACATCATGTGAGTCGAGGACTTTCTTGTTGTTTATTTTAACAAAAACGCAGAAAATAATTTTTTTTAATTTTTTGGCTTGAAGGTTTTGGGGGACCACATCATGTGAGTCGAGGACTTTCTTGTTGTTCATTTTAACAAAAACGCAGAAAATAATTTTTTTTAATTTTTTGGCTTGAAGGTTTTGGGGGACCTCATCATGTGAGTCGAGGACTTTCTTGTCGTCCATTTTAACAAAAACGCAGAAAATAATTTTTTTTAATTTTTTGGCTTGAAGGTTTTGAGGGACCACATCATGTGAGTCGAGGACTTTCTTGTTGTTCATTTTAACAAAAACGCAGAAAATAATTTTTTTAATTTTTTGGCTTGAAGGTTTTGAGGGACCACATCATGTGAGTCGAGGACTTTCTTGTTGTTCATTTTAACAAAAACGCAGAAAATAATTTTTTTTAATTTTTTGGCTTGAAGGTTTTGAGGGACCACATCATGTGAGTCGAGGACTTTCTTGTGGTTCATTTTAACAAAAACGCAGAAAATAATTTTTTTTATTTTTTGGCTTGAAGGTTTTGGGGGACCACATCATGTGAGTCGAGGACTTTCTTGTTGTTCTTTTATTTTAACAAAAACGCAGAAAATAATTTTTTTAATTTTTTGGCTTGAAGGTTTTGGGGGACCACATCATGTGAGTCGAGGACTTTCTTGTTGTTCATTTTACAAAAACGCAGAAAATAATTTTTTTTATTTTTTGGCTTGAAGGTTTTGGGGGACCACATCATGTGAGTCGAGGACTTTCTTGTTGTTCATTTTAACAAAAACGCAGAAAATAATTTTTTTAATTTTTTGGCTTGAAGGTTTTGGGGACCACATCATGTGAGTCGAGGACTTTCTTGTTGTTCATTTTAACAAAAACGCAGAAAATAATTTTTTTTAATTTTTTGGCTTGAAGGTTTTGGGGGACCACATCATGTGAGTCGAGGACTTTCTTGTTGTTCATTTTAACAAAACGCAGAAAATTGACTTGAAGGTTTTGGGGGACCTCATCATCGAGGATATTCTTTCTTATTAAATTTTTTTGACAGGAAGGTTCTTAGAGGATATCAACCTTTTATTTTTTTATTTTTTTTTTTTTTTTTTTTTTTTTTTTTCAACCTTTTATTGTGCCTCATTATCGATAACTACAAAAGGGAAGGTTTTGACAATTTGATCTGGTTTGTAACAATTTGAATGTGGGTGTGCACAGACAACAGACAGACAGACAGACACACAGACAGACAGACACACCCATACCATTTTATTATTAAGATGAAACAGTTAACAAACTTAATTTTATCCACAAAATCAATTATTGTTTCATGTCTTCCCTGAAGCGATTTGTTGAGTGAATTTATACGAGAGAAGACATCTCTCAAGTAAGCAAGTTTAGATAGCCATGAACTATCCATTAATTTCGAAATAAATTCCGATGATTTGGAATTGTTTTCGCGAATAAAATATTCAGATAATTCATTCCTCAAAGAAAAAACTCTGGCAAAAATGTTCTTCCCCGAGATAGCCATCTCACCTCAGTGTGGAATAACAAAGCCTTTCCATCCTTTTCAAATTCTTCGCAAATAAGTCTGAAAATGCGCGAATTTAAAGCACTCTTTTTAATATAATTTATGATATGTACGACATCATCGAGAACATATCTTAAATCTGAAGGTAATGTTTTTGCAGCAAGTGCATATCGATGTAGCATACAATGCATATGTTTCGTTTCCTGGTTAGCAAGTCTAACTTGGCCTCTAAAGCCAGAATGAAAGCCAAGCATTGCTGGAGCTCCATCGGTTGTGCAACAACATACATTATTCCAAGATAACCCAACACTGTCAAAAAACATAGAAATTGCTTGAAAAATATCTTCTCCTTTAGTGGTCGATTCAAGCGAATAGGAAAATAAAAATTCCTCTTTAAAATCTCCGTCATAGACATAACGAGCAAATATTATTAATTGAGCACAGTTCGCTACATCGGTGGATTCATCAACTGTATAGCGAATTTTGATGGCATGAAGTTTTTATTTGTTCTACCACCACCTGAAATAAATAATATAATATATTAATTATGATTATTATTAATTATGATTTAATTCTATTATATATTAATTTAAAATTGTTATCATTAAATAGAAACATTTAAATAAAGTTTCAGAAAAATCTCGCGGACCCCCTGGAATCTTTCGCGGACCCCTAAGGGGTCCGCGGACCCCAGGTTGAGAACCACTGTTCTAGATATTGGAAATGGGGCAATCACTTCAGAAATGCACGACCAGAAAATTAGGCTACCGGAAGAATTATGTATTTTCGTAGAAACAGCAGAAGAATTATTGAATGCCGTCTATTCCGAACTATCTGAACACTACGTGAATTTCGACTGGCTGCGTGAACGAGCTATATTAGCTCCACTTAATGATGAGGTACTTAATATAATTTAGATTTATTAATGAAAATCCCTGGCAGAGAAAGAATATATAAATCGGTCGACGTTATTATGGACCATGAAAGGGCCTGCGATAGATTTAAGAGACTACAATTTCCGCTGAAGATAAGTTTTGCTATGACAATAAACAAGGCCCAGGGACAGTCTTTAAAGGTAGTAGGCTTATTTTTAGAGAACGAGTGCTTTTCACATGGCCAGCTGTATGTGGGGTGCTCAAGGGTAGGTAGAAGAGAAATTTATTTATATTTGCCAAGGATGGACGGACTGCAAACATCGTTTATCCACAGGCCTTAGAATAAGGTTATATCAAAGCAGGTCGCATTTATATATCTACATAAATTTATAGTTATTAAGGAAACTGCGAGCGTAGCGAGCAGGGCCTCCGCAGGAGCTAGCTCGCAGTGAGCGAAGCGAACTGCTGAGCTAGTTAAAGAATAAATGTTTAGACCAGCGGTTCTCAAATGCGGCCCCCGGGGCCGCATGTGGCCCCCAGGATTTTTTTTGCGGCCCCTCTAGAGTAACTAACTTTTTTAATTTTTTAATAATGTCTAAATTTAATTATTTATTCTTTAGGTTAAACATATCCATAATTGGTGATTTAATTAATCAATTTGAAGCACGTTTTGGGGTACATTTATATAAATTTAATTTTTAGAATTTCAAAGAATTCCTTCCTTTAATGAAAATATTTGCAACTCCATTCAGCGTGGAAATTAAGGATGCGCCTGCAAAATTCAACTAGAACTCATTAATTTACAACATGATATAGAACTGGCGGAATTGTTCAAAAATGCGTCTATTATTAATTTTTACGAATTAATTCCTCAAGACAAATTCAAAAATATAACACACAATGAATATATCAATGTTAAATCTACATATTTATGCGAATCAATATTTAGTAAAATGATTCGAATAAAAAATAAATATCGTAACAAGCTCACGGATAATCACTTGAGTCAGCTTTTACGAACTTCTTCGACTTTACTTATTCCGATTTCAAAAACTTAATAAAGAAATAATACTTTCTTTTTAGTTACAACGCCTTTTGTAGATTTTTTAGCTTTTATTTTTTATAAAGGAAATGGAAATTAAAAGAGTAAAAAAACTCATTACGCATCAGCAGTGGCTGCACTTCGGATTGCAAACGAGTTACTGGATTGGAAAATATAAAAATAAGATATAAAATATTTTTTTGCGGCCCGTGAAGCTAATCTTAATTATCGATTTGGCCCTTGAGCTAAAAAGGTTGAGAACCCCTGGTTTAGACTACTCAATCAAATAAATATATTAATTACAGAAATTACTAATGTGAAAACTAGTCATCTCGGCCTATTTCAGTGACCTACATCAATTAACACCCAAAATATAATACAAGACTGATTCGGCAAATCTGACCAGCAAATTCCGGTAAATATGCAGCACGTGTCAACATATCACGCACAAGTGGAGAACCCTTGTAGATTGGCTTGTATGATGCTGCACACACTTCAAATGGATTGAGGTAATCATAGTCCATTGGATTAAAATCTTGCGGTTCCTTACTGCACGATGCCAATATTTTCCTAGCCTGAGAGGATACGTCTGCAGGTGGACCCAGCTTCAAAAGCCGATTCCCAATGTTGATAGCAGTCTGAAAGTTCCTGAGGCGATAACACAGATTTAAGGCAGTGCGGAGAGTCAGTATTTGATGGGAAAGTTGGAGAGAACAATTCGAGAAATAGAGAGCTAGTTCGCATTGTCGAATTTGACTAGCCAATGTGTCCTTTGGCATCTTCTTTCTGTAAATCTCCATCGAAAGTCCAAGAATATACTCCCGACAAGTAACAATCACATCATTCAACTACAAATAACATCAAAAAATAAGCCTCGTTTGAAGTGTTGCGTGATCTGGCATTATCCGGGAGTAATGCAGACCTTAGCAGTATTGACCGAAACATCTCGACTGCTTTCTGAAAGTTCCCTTTTGTAGTCTGCTCGTAGGCTGCGGGAATACTTTTCTTCAGGTCACTCAGTGACATTGAATACAGACTCTTCCCTGACTTGTTCCCGATTTCATCACTACGTAACCCACAACATTTACTTATTCAGCTGAGGATATGCAAAAATAGAACTGGTTGATGGCGATGTGGATAAAAATGATCTCGACTGAACGTAAATACGAATGAAAATTGGTTCAAATGGAGAAAAGTCAACCACCGAATAACGTGTGCGTAATTCCTACAAAATGACGACAAATGAGACCATCATAGCTGAATCAAATGCCCCCGCAAGAATGTAGTCCACCACAGACTTGGCGTTTATTCCCCACACAGCGGCAGGGGACACACCTTCGTCCACCACACTACCCGTCTCGACTGGTGCAATAGACTGCTCCAACTAATTGATTGGACACAATCACCAACTTCAATTGGAAGGTCAATATCATCGACATCCCATCCCTCATCATCCAATACTGTCTTCTCAACGTCACTCTCTTCTAGACATGACCAAATGACCAAGTACCGTCAAAATCCAAATTCGCGTCATTCCCCCAAGCAGACACATCCCCCACGACCTCTTCTGGCTCATCACATTTAATAAGGGCGTCTCCAATCACTGACGTCGAAGCATATTGTGGCCAATTGGAAGTAAGAGTTATCAAGGGAGGAGAGGGGAGAATTAGAGGGGTTGAATCATCCACGGGAGGCACTTTCTCTATCAACTGAGACACCTCCGTAGCCACATCCGTCAATCCATGACATGCAGCAGTTACATATGCAATTGTATCTAAGGAATGAAGACACGTGACTACTCTGATTGCTCTGTAATAACAAATTGATCCTCTCTTCCACATTCCCTGTCAGTAGGGATATCTGTGCCTGCATATTCCTATCTCCTTTGTGTTCGACTGGTCGCATAATCCTATCAAATGAACCTTGTTTTAACAGTTCTCCCAATTTTTCGAGATTTCCAGTGACAACATACAACATGGACAGTTTGTTGTAGTTCTTGACTGCCTGATATGCTCTTTCCGCGATCTGAATGTTTCCCTGCATCATAGCGGCGGCGGACAACTTATCCCAATAACAATTCTGGTTCAGATTAAGCGCAGCATTAAGAGCAGTCTGGAAAATATAAACACAAAAAACCTCAAGATCCCCACATTGCACTGCCAGTCTAAACTTTGTGGAGTCATCTTTCACAAAATGTAATGCCAACTGAGGATATCCCTTCTTTTCGAGGTACAACACAATCGACTTGCCGATGAGTTTGGATTTGCGAATAATGTTCAGGACTTTATCAAACTCTCTCCCCACGATGGCCAACTTGAATATATACTCAGAATTGTCGATTTGGAGTTTCTTCAGGCTTCCCTGTCGATCCAGAACATACAGCAGTGCCCCCTCCACTCTAATCAGGTAGAGTGGGAGATCGATAGTCCGGATTATCCCACAATCACTATTTCTATCACCTACTTAACCCACCCATTCACCAGACAATATTTTATGTGGTGTGTCGTGGAGTACACAAACACATTATTCTCGTCCCAGGCACCACTCTTCACTGAAAAACTCTCCTTATTTCGACACAAAATTTCCATATTATTGTCACAAATATAAAAAACTACAAATCCATATATTAAAAAACCTTTATCTGCTAGAATGGCCAAATATGAATGATTTTTTGACCAAACAACTCTCTTGACAAAAGGCACGCAAAGGGAGCAAACGACTCTGACATAAATTATCCATTTAATGTTACTTTTTCAGCTGCATGTCATACAACAAGACTTTATCATCACAATAGTACAGGAATTGTCCACATATGGCTGGATAAATTGTCGTACATCCACTGATCTGGATTTTCTGAGTGACCTCGTTTTTTAGGTTTTTCACACAAATCTACGGAATTATAATAAAAAAAATACGGATTGATTGGAATCCAACACTATAAAACGATTTCTGCTCAGCCAAAACCCTTCACAGCCTCCGCCAGCCATATTGTCTAAATGTCTGATAAATAAATATTCTACCTTTTCTGTTCCTGTTGTATTCCAAACTGACAACTTCGTAAGATGGAGCCTCGGAGATCTCACTCCGCATCTGTAAACATTAAAGTAGTAAACAGACATAGAATATTAGAATCAACTGTTCCGACGGATTGAATGATAACGACGTGACTACACCACGTTTACTAAATTGGAAATATTGGCAGAACAGGACTACATTGCCATCAAAGACTTCTCTTCCGACCTCTCAAAATTGTACTCCATGACATTATTTTTCATCAACCAAAACAGGGAATGGTCACTCAATGTCGATAAAGGACGTTCTTTCCCGATTTTAAACACCATAAAGCCCGAGTCGTGACCTGCAAATAATAAAGTATAACAATAAAACGACCTCCTGCGAACAGATTGAGAGCATTGTGACAATTCAAACTCCAAAAACGACTATCGTATTTAAACCGCGTCTCACAACGCCTAAAATAGTCACAAACACGAAACTTTGAGTTTAAATTCCAAATACGAATACTCCCATCTTCCGAATTACTAAGCAAGTAGTCTTCTCTAGGGTGGAAGAGGACAGAGGACACGTTGGATGTGTGTCCCCTCAACGTTCCATTCTCAATCAAGTCCCCATCTGCGTTTACTCAACAGAACCCCCACCCTTCGTTATCCGCATCAGTTTGACCAACTTATCATCCCCACACGAGGCAATTGCACCCGAAACGGGATGAATGGCCACCCAGTTGACTCCGCGGTCGTGTTTTTCCAACGTGGCGGAACAAATAATTGGAGAATCACCAAAAAGTTCAGGAAAGCTATTTTCTCGTAATATTTCGTTGGCCATGTTTCCAGGAGTCGTCAAATTTTTAGAATGAAGACCTGACTGATTAAAAACCACAAACAGACTTGATATATTCCAAACCTTCAAAGTCGAATCGAGGCTTCCAGAGATGACATAATCCAAGAATGGATGGAACTGAGCACACATTGCGTAGTGCATGTGACCAGTCAGAATCCTGTTGGGGTCACACACAGAAAATAGACCCAAGACATGACCGAGACTGCCAATTCCATACTCTGATTGTCATGTCGTCAGATGCACTGGCAATCCATGGCTGGACGGAATGGAAGACCGTGGAACGAATGTAGTCTACGTGCCCGCGGAGTTCGAAGAGGCATTTTCGTAGTTTGTAGTTCCAGACTCTCACGAGAGTGTCATCCCCACCAGAAACAAAAAGGGGTTGTTCTTGGTGGAAGTTTACGGACCTGACAGGCCCTGAAGAGTCTATGTACAGTGGTACCTTTGTGTCCTTCGAATTTGGCGATTAGAGTCTTAATGCTGTAGTCCCATAGTTCTAAGGTCCCTGTGTGAAGGCTTACTATTATGAAAGGGCGTTTTGAGTGAAAAGAAACGCCTAGAGAGATATTTTTGTTCCTTAATTTACCTTTTACACGCGAAGACTTTACTTTAAATTTTGGTAAAATTTTTACTTGCTTCATTTAAATATTTTCTGACTTAATATAATTACGTATTTCTAGTGACCACCTCAGCACTTATGAGTTTCCTATTTTATTGGCTACGTGTATTAAATTTTAATTAATATATTAATTACCAAATATATTAAACTATAAATATTTAATTTCCTTATTGAATTTAATTAATAGATTTACAAATTTCAAGGAAAAAAAATTATTCTGTTTCTATTTGTGGTAGTGGTGTAATTTTTTCCCATTTGTAATTTTGTCACATTCATTGTTGTTCTTCATTGTTAGGGCGATTTTTTTTAACCTGAAAAATAAAAATTTTAACCTAAAAACTTTAACTTTATTAACCTAAAAACTAAAAAAATTAACCCAAAAATTTAACTTTATAAATAAACAATAAAAACACTAAAACTGTTTGTTGCACATACTGTTTGTTGCAGAGTTTAATATATTTGATCTATTTGGCGCGCGTCATGTGGTTTACTTTTTCTAGTGGCGCCGGATACAGTCCTAAACGGTATCTAAAGAGAGCCATTTTCTCCCCGCCAACCAGAGGACTTCCCCCTGTACGGCATCTTCTCAACGTTGTCGTTTTGATCTGTCAGGTTCATGCAAGAAGGTTTATCGTTTTGATCTGTCAAGCCTTGGTAAATTGGATAACCTACTCTTATGCGGAGACCTGAACGCGAAGCATCCCGCTTGGTTCCGATAGGAAACCTTTTGGTATCGCAATTGCAGAAGTTAATAATTCTTAACAACCCGAAAAAGAACACTCGGACACTCTAAAACTCTAAGAACACGAGGACATTGCCAGATCTATCAATCTGCTCGCCTCGGCTTTCCCCTATCATCAAGTGGTTGGTCCGCTATGATCTCCGAAGTGACCACCACTCAATGAGAATGAACTGTTCTCCACATCCCATACTGAAACCAACTTATTTCTATTATTACGAAAACGCATATTGGAATGCTTTCGCAAATTACGTCGATTCAAGACTCCAGAACTTCCACCCTAAGAATTTTTCTTCCTTGGACAGAGCAGTGGAAAGCTTCAACAAAACTATCATAAATGCAAGGAATTTGATTATCAGAAGAGCATGTATAAGAAGTGGGAGCTCAAAATATGATTCAAGAACAAAAAAACTAATTAGAAAAGAATCAGCCTCAAGAAAAGAAAGTATCGACCCAAAGCAATCATCGATCGAATCAGGGCTCTAAACATGCTTATTACGAATACTACCAACCAAGTCCAAAGGAAGAAGCTCAGCCGAATCTCTAGAGCTATGAATAAACAAGCCTCTATTTCGACCATGTGGACGATGTTGAGACGCTTGAAGAATCCTGACGAGCGTAAAACAGAAACATACCAGCTCAATCTAAACAATTTTATGAAACACTGTGTCAAGATTAGTCATATTCCTTATAAAAAATGAACTCACAGCCAAGATTAAAATCAAAGCCATCCAAAAGGCCCCCGACGACTTATTTTCTTTCTGAAGAGGTGTCTGAAACAATCTCGAATCAGAAGAAAACAAACTCATGTGGACCGGATGGAATTCCACTTATTCTACTAAAACACTTGGGCCCTGTTTCAGTAAATGCTTTAACCACGATCTATAACACGTCATTAATCACGAACGCTATACCGAACCTATGGAAACTATCAAAAACCGGCCAATATTAAAACCTGGAAGACTGAAGAACGACTCCGGCTCCTATAGACCAGTATTCCTAATATGTGTGTTGTCAAGAATCTTGGAAAAATTGGTTCTAAAACATATTCGCCCTTTCCTCCCACAATCTACATTCCAACATGGATTCAAGGAAGGATTGTCAACAACCTCCTTCCTTACCACACTAACAGATTTCATAAATGAAGTACACAAAAAGAAGAAATTGCAGGAGAAATCGATTGTATGCACTATCGACATTGAAAAAGCGTTTGACTCCGTCCCAAGGAAGATCCTAATTCAAAAGATATTCGGTACAAATATTTCTACACCTATGAAGCTATGCATAGAGAATTTTTTGAGCGGACGTCGTGGGAAAGTCGGGAACGAGAGTTCAAGATCACGCTTATTGCCCAATGGTGTACCCCAGGGTTCTCCTTTATCCCCGACCCTCTTCAACTTGTTTCTGAATGATCTCCCGGTTCCTATGGATAATAATGACATACTACTCTCCTATGCCGATGACATAGTTGTCGGATCTAGGGATGTAAATGTCGAATACGCGAAGGAAAGACTACAAAGAATACTGGACGACCTATATGGATGGCTATATGAAAACAGACTACATGCATGTTCCGAAAAGTCAGCATTCACTCTATTCACGAAAAATAGGAAGATGGGGACGAAAACTATTGATGTCACGTTGAACGGAATTCCAATACCACAAAAGAAAACACAGAAGATATTGGGAGTAGCGCTTGATACTTTCCTCTGTTTTTCACCTCACGTAGAATCGATCGTATCAACCTGTATAAAGAAGATCAATTTTGTAAAAGCCTTCCTTTGGAACTGTGGGAGAACTTATCCGCCAGGGGTAGAGACCCTTTACAAGCAGTATATCGAGCCAACAATAGGTTATGCATGTGCTGCTTGGGGCTGTAACCTGGCGGCAACGAACCGGCTAAAAATCGAAAAAATCCAAGAAAGATCTATCAACCTACTGAAGAACCATATTGATAGGGAAATTGTCCATAGAACACTGGAGTCTCTCGTAGAGGCAAATGGGGGGGATCGTGGAAATGGACCACAAACCATTCACCGTACATACAGAAAGTGTGTGGGGTCACGGTCGGAACATTGTGAAAAGATGGCTCGACTGTTGAGAAGTGTCGGAATCACCTGAACGTGTTAGTTAATGGCTAAGACGGTGATTTTGTTTGGCTTAAATAATAATAAGAGAATGAAGATCAGGTGGTGGAATTTTAGAATGACATTAAAATATATTCCTCAGTTTCTTAAATCATCAGATTTTTAAAGAAAATAGCCCAGAGTGCGAAATTAATTATGTTTTAGTTAAAATTTGAAGAAATCATAGAAGAATATATTCCCGGTTGATTTTCCGAGATCGTCATTTATTTTGTAAGAACAAACTTAAATATTTAATGTGTAATGAATGTCAGATATTATGTTCACGGAATTGTATGGAATATTTCAGACTGTTATTTTTATCAATTCTGTCCATATTGAATATGTCTTACTTTTTTCCAAATTCCATTTTGAAGTTATTTTTAAGAGTTTTCGTGACTTCTAGACAAATTAGACATACAACAAAATCAACCTATTTTTTAAAAATTAATCATTTGGGGTAAGAAAGCGTTTTGGAATTAACTTAATCACCCATCCAACCAAATGGAACAGCTGTTCTAACAGGATCTGTTAGCGGGTACGTCAGAATTCATTCTTAGTAAATGTCCAAATAGCCTTCACGACATCTACTACATCCCCACTAATGTAGGAGCACATATACTTGTTGTAAATATCAGTAATTAATATTCTACGTGGCCGCTTTACTCCTGGCAAGTTTCTCAGCACCTTCTATGGAACAAATCCAGTTTCAATTGTTCGTTGAAAAGACTTCCCCAGCGTTGTAAAATTAACTAGCATATAAATCTCGATTAAGTTTATCGTTCTAATTATCAGGTTTAATTTTGAAGAATGATATCACTATTTATTGCACCAACCACTCCACAAATTCATTAGCTATGTTGAGTCACTTCGGCTAAAAATAAAATTTATGGCATTTCTACGCTAAGTGTACAAATTAGACAAATTGAACAACATAATGTTAATCGATTAAAAAAGCAAGTAAAACTAATAAATGATTCATCGATAATTTTCCTCAAGTGCAAGATTCTGAGAAATCTCTGTTTCCCACATATCTCCATTAGCGAGTAGTTTCTCCTTATTGTACAGCATTTCCTCGTGTGTATAAGTAGAATATTCACTATTGGGTCCCTCTACAATTGCATCGACGGGACACGCCTCCTGACACAGTCCACAGAATATACATTTCGACATGTCAATGTCATAACGAGTGGTCCTTCTGCTACCATCAGGCCTTTCTTCGGCCTCGATTGTGATGGCCTGAGCGGGACAGATCGCCTCACACAACTTACATGCAATACAGCGCTCTTCCCCTGAAGGATATCTCAAAAATATTATAAATAATCACCGACGTAGACAGTGTTCCCCTCGGAAACGGGGACTCTGTGGGCCCTTTTCGAATGGGTAATTTATTGTCGCTGGTTCTTGAAATATTTTTGAAACTGCTATAAAAAATCCTTTAAAGACGTCCTTTAAGAAAATTGAGTCTGCTGCTGTTTCTGTTATGTCTTCCCATTCTCGTCCGGGGGGAGAACGGCTTACAATCTTGTGTTAAATTACTTTAATCATTCACTTTGTAACACGATGAACTACGATATATTGACTTTGGAAATATATTAGTAAGAAATCGAGTTAACATCAAAATGAAAACACACAAAACTATAAAATTAATTCAATTTGAATTAAGAATAATTAGTTCCAAATTAAACGTATAATTTTATTCTTTTCAGCACGTTTAGAAAAAATTAACTTCATTGTCTGCTAAGTGTTTACCCACTTGGTTTTGCAGATCAGATGCATTTTATTGAGGGGTAGTCATTTCATAAGATCTCCTTCCTTCATTAATGAAGATCCCAACATGTCGACTAGCAGTGGAAGTCTGCTGTTTTGAGATAATCCAGTTGGTATGATAAGTAAGAGCCCAATCTAAGATTCACATAATATAATTTAAACATTAAAAATTTGATTAAATTTGCTAAAAATAATAAATTATCTCGTTACTACACCAACAATGACTTCAGGTCTCTGCCACTTCTCTATAGTATAGATGGTTCCTGGTATTATCACCAATTCCCCGACAAGGCTGACATCAAGCCGGTCTTCACTAATCATGTAAAATCCCAAATCCCTGGACTGCAGGGAATACACGAAGAACAAAACACAGAAACCCCAAAAACAAGAATCAAACCAACGGATTCAGAATATGTCAAAAAATCAAAATTGGGCGGAACCAAAGGTACTGGTTTTTAGTCAGCCTAGACTTGTTGTGTGCCCAAAAAACTTATCGACCAGTCCAAAAACCTGTCAAACACAATCACAGAGCAGATTGGTATTATTTGGACGACATTTCTCCAAAAAACGAAACATTTGAACTACCAAATATTTCCCCTACAGAAACGTAAAAGGCACGTGTTTTATTATGGCAGGACATCTCCCGACGTCTCCGAAAAGTCTGAAATTCCCGAAAAAGTATGTTCAGGAGAAGTATGTAGCAAAAATGAAGAATTGGTCGAAACTAAGTTTTAAAAAATGCAAAAATCATTTCCAGACATCGACGACGGTCGCTTAGGAATACATTCCCGGACGACACAACGATGAGTCGGATAATGTCGAACTATTACTTGTAGTATACTTTGTGTTCTTGGTTTCCCTCTGGTTATTTTTTATTGGCGTTTTTGTAATTAAAATCAGTCATGAGGGGACAATCAATATAGGGATAGTATATAAGTAATAATACACAAAAATGTCGAAATGAGCAAAAAAGCGTCCTCTTTGTTTTTGAAAGGAGTCAAGGGGGTGTTTAAATCCACATTGGCCCTGTTTTCAGTGTTGATTCTTTACTTGGTGATGGGAGCCACCATGTTCCAGTACATTGAGAAGCCCAACGAAATCCAAGAGTGTTTTGACGACATGAATCGATACCTGCTCAGAGAAAACGAGACAATTCACAAAATACTCCAAATCAGTTCAAAAAACTATATTCGGGTTATCCGATACACTAAATTCTAAAGGAGGAAACAGTTGAACTCTTCAAGGACCAACTCCGAGCTTTCCGGTCGTCCTCAATCCTCGTGGGGTACGACGGTCTTAACTGCACGTCACTTTTGAGAGGAGAAACTGCAAAAAAGTGGAGTTGGACAAGTTCAATGTTATTTTGCATAACTATAGTGACCACAATCGGTATGTAGTATATATACTAGTATTAGGATACGGACATGTCACGCTCAAGACAATGTGGGGGAAGATCATTTGCATGTTCTATGCCATGCTTGGAATATCCCTCACCCTCCTCTGTCTGGCCAAAATCGGGGACTCGTTAGTCAAGGGATTTAACTTTGTTTATTGGAAAGTGTGTTGTTGTGGAATTTGTTTCCGGCGGAACACAGTCAGCTCAGAACAACTCGATCACGTGGAACAAACCGAATGGAAGAACATTGAAGGGACCGTTTGGTCGGATGAAGGGAAGGACAGAAGTGAAGGATCATTGATGGTTGTTTTGGTGCTGGTGGTCTTGTATATTACTGTCGGGGCGAGTATTTTTGCATATTACGAGGAATGGGACTTTGTGACTTCGGCCTATTTTTGTTTCATTACATTGACTACGATTGGGTTTGGAGATTTGGTTCCCGGGATTTCTGACACGAGGACTACGCAGGGGACTGTTCGGATGGCTATTACTGGGATTTATATTATTTTTGGACTTGCCTTTCTTGCCATGTGTCTGACTATGATCCAAGAACAGCTCCAACAAACGATTAAAAAAATGATCAAGTTGGCAGGATTAAAAAATAATTTAAAAAGTTAATTATATTGAATTTTTATTAGACGTGCTTCACTTTGCTGTTGGTTTTTGCTTTCGTAGTTTATTTTTACAATCAAAAAATAAAAAAATCTTTTTTTACTTTCAAAACATCAATCAATCTCAAAAGAGAATGAAAATACAAAAAATTCCAGACATTTTTGTTAAATTGTTTCAACGAAAATCAAGTTTACTCTTAAAATATTCAAAACAAAAAAGTAAATTTATTTAATGACTTTTTATTCATTGAATGTTTTTCACGGCCTAAAAACATGTATATTTGTCATTTTCGACATTTTTTGCGATTTTTATTTATTTATCTGATTTATTTTAGATAGTTTTATAATTCAATATATTTTAAATAATAAATAAACTATTCGTTTTAAATGAGCAAATTAGGTTCGGTTTTGACTGTTTTAATATTTAGTGAAAATAATGAATAACCACGATCGAATAGCGTTTATAGAGGAGTGTTTCGGCCACCACGGAGTGGTTAACCACCTTTAGTAATAAAATAGCCGATCGTAGCCCCTGGCCGAGTTCTTGTCGGTGAAGGAGTTCTGCTCAAAAAATGTCGGAAAAACCAAAAATTTCGACAATTTTTCTTATTTAACGACATTTTAATCTACGGAAACACAGTAATTATGAATAAATTGTACAACAAACAACGAATAATCGACCTGAAGACAGCAAAAGTAGAATGTGGTGCAGACGAGGACGGTAAAGTGCCAGTAACCCCCACCAATAGGCCTAAGGAACTGGCTTCGAATAATCCTCCCTCAAAAAACCCTCATCCTCTCCGCCTGCTGTTCCGCAGAGAGAAACGAGTGGTTTTATCACCTAAACAAATGTAAAGAACACCTGGAAAGACAAAGTTGGTCATTAAAGTGAGACCCAGGCTGTGTGATGGAAGTAATGGGGGACCACATTCCGCAGTGGGTGGACGACTCGGAGGTCGACAGGTGCATGTGTTGTGGAAAAATTGAGTTTTCTCTTGTTGTGAGGAGGGTTGGGTTTTTTTTGATATTTTTAAGCATCATTGTCGTAAGTGTGGGAATGTTGTGTGTTCTGGATGTTCGAATAATCGATGGGCCATTGATTATTTGTCATCAAGGAAACATCGAATTTGTGATACTTGTCATACTTGTTTAGAAATGAAAGTTCAATAATTTATATTAATAAAAATAAATTTATTTGATTTGTTTTTTTGTGGTGCATGTCATCTGATAATGATTATCTTCAGGTTTAGCTGCAAATTGAGTGTTTTGTAGAGTGGATTAAAGAGCATAAACAAGGCAATTGACAGTGAAAATGAACGGAACTACACCAAGGCCCTACAGTACTACAACGACGGAATAAACAGACTGGAATACGCCATGAAATGTATTATAAATCATACAAATCAAGACAACATCTCTGGAGAAAAGGCAAAGAGCAGTATCGCCAATTACCTTGAGGATTACAAAAATCGAGTCAAACTTCTAAAAGACGTGATATCCCAAAAAGACTCCCAAAAAGTGCCCGCACTAGGAAAGTTGTGCCAACCCAATAATTCACAGAAATGGTCAGGATGGAGCAGAAAGCAGCGAATCAGACAAACTCAAGTCAATGCTTTCTGGTCAGTCTGAATATTAATCCAAAGACGCCATTGTGACAGAAAAACCCAATATAAAATGGACGGACGTGGCTGGCCTAGAAGTAGCCAAACAGGCACTCAAACAGGCAGTTTTACTTCCAATAAGCTTCCCGGAGATGTTTATAGGTCTTTGACGATTCCTCAATTTAACAGGAAATCGGCAGCCTTGGAAAGGCATTCTGCTCTACGGAGTATTCCGATCGAGTAAAACCTAGCCGCCGGGGACCGGAAAGTCGTATTTGGCCAAGGCGGTGGCCACGGAGGCCAACGAATCCTATTTTTTGTCCATTTCATCTTCAAATTTGGTCTCAAAGTGGTTGGGGGAGTCGGAGAAGTTGTCCAAATGTGTTGAGTTGTAGATTAGTGAAGGCCATGTTTGACATGGCAAGGGACTACTACAAGAAGGAAGGGAAGAATACAATCATTTTTATAGACGAGATCGACTCGTTGTGCAGGGAAAGGTCGGATTCTGATTCGGAAGCTTCAAGACGAATAAAAACTGAATTGCTTGTTCAAATGCAAGGTTTAGTGGAAATATAACGAATTGAGGTGTGGGGAACAATAATGATCACTTGTTGGTGTTGGGGGCTACTAATATGCCCTGGCAACTCGATCCGGCGGTTCGTAGGAGATTGGAAAGGAGGATTTACATTCCCCTTCCTGACGAGACGGCTCGTTTGTCTATGCTTAAAATGAATTTTTCTGAGAATCGGCACTCTCTGAATGATTCTGATTTTGAGTATTTTGCTAGAAAGACGGAAGGGTTGTAGGAGAGGAGTTATTTTTAGATTATCGGGGTCTGATGTAGCCACATTGGCTCGTTGTGCCTTAATGAGGCCAATCCAGAAAGTTGTCAGTGCCACACATTTTAAATTGGTTTTACATTTTTGTGATAATTCGGGTGATGGATTACGTTGAGGGAGTTAGACAGAAATGTTGGATTCCCTGCTCTCCGGGGGATTCGGGGAGTGTTGAGTGTGGTTGGGGGGATCTCCGTGATTATATCGTCATTGAGCCTCCTGTTACTTTTGTAGTTTTTGGTCTTATGCTTCCAGGCTGACTTGGTCGTGGCAGTTGAAGGAACTAAGCCGTCGGTCTCGAAAAATGATTTGAATCGGTATATTAAATTTACTGAAGAATTTGGACTTGATGGAGTTTAGTTACTTATATTGATGCTTTTAACTTGAATAATTCATTTTATGTAGAAATGTATTTAATATGTATAAATGAGGCTATTTGTTGTGTAGACAAATGAGTTCTCTAGTTAAGTTTACTATGTCAAGATTCGTGGGTTTCATTCTGTTATGTTTGCTACAATGTGTGGTTACATTTTGGATAAAAGTATAATTGTGGTTATAATTATCAAATCAAAGGTTCATGGGTTCTTTTTGTTATGTTTGTTAAAATGTGTGGTTATAATTTGGATGACATTGTGTTTTGAGGGTTCTATTGTCTCTTGGATGATTTTGAATAACCCATTCACTAAAAATATTAAGTTCTCACATTTTTTACCGTAACCTAAAACTGAAAATCTACAAAAGATATTAAAATAAAAACATACTTTTACACTAACACAAAATAAGTCCAAAGTCCACATCACGATCTTTTTCGAGCTTATAATCTTGATGAAGTAACCTCGTTGTTCCAAAGACACTCAATCGTCTTTGGTTTCGAAAACTAACGTGAGTAGTTTAATTAATCCATTCTGAAGATTTATTTTTGTAATGAAATGGTCCCTTGATAATGAATTTTTTTATTAATTTAATTCTCGCAAAATCAAAAAGTTAATAAATAAGGGCTTTTTAATGGATTCTTTATCCGCAATTTTTTAATAACAGTCACATTTTTAAAGTCGCATTTTTGGCGGATATAACTGTATGTGGTAGCCAGAATTTTCTTTCGCCAAATAGCTTCGTCGTCGCCTGGTAGTGAGGCGAGTTTTTTAATTTGTCTCAAACATTCATTATTTTTTTATTTTGCTTGTGGATACCAGCATAAATTTTCTATAAAAGAGTTTTGATCAATATCGTCGTAGCCAGTCAAGAGCCAGTCTAGACTTAGTTATTATTTTTCAAGAGATAACTTTACCACTGACTTTTCAGTCACGTATGAACCAAATGTCCGACTCTGCAGTTCCTTACGTAATTTGGAAAATTACTGTGGCAATGACCCTCAATTAGTGAGGTAAAACTAACCTATCTCATAATGTTTTAAATTCAGTTCGCTTTCCCTGTTAGTGTGTGCACTATCCTACACTTTGCGATTTAAGCATTGCAATGATAGGAAGACCCAAGATCGAGAGATCAAAAGGCACGCTTGAATGTCACATGCTAATTATCTCTGTGGTAACTTTTCTGTTATCTTTAACTTAAAGATTATAAAAAATTGATAAACTACGCTTTACGTCTTGCATAGGTACTAAACATGCAAATTAGCGAACTTTCACTCTTTCTCACTATGGTAGATTTCTGTTACACTTGAGCCCATCTTTGGCCATCTGCGTTATTGTTTGACGGATATACCGCCCCAGCCAAACTCCCCTAATGACACTCATTTCTGATCCGATCGACCTCAAACGGGCCTTACATTGCAAACTATTCCATAAGGAAGGCAGGATGTTTTGAGTTGGTAAGAGTTTTTTGTTGGAATTGGATCATTATGCAATTACTGTAACTCAGCCAGCCAGAAGCCAAAAAAACAGTTGATCACTTAGCAACGAAGTGCGGTGTATGCTAATAGTGACTATTTACGAAGACAAAACAAAGTAGTGAAGTGTATACATCTGTATTTATGCACAAACTGTTCAATTAGTGGCTGCGAATAAATCTGGAAATTTGAAGTGGAAAAGCTCCATAAGATTTGCTTGCCATTGAATTGGAAGTAATCCATAACGTCAAGGTAACTATAGTATCATGGACGTAACTACATCGGTACTAACATGGACAGTGTTGTAAGTAAATTCCATAAACATCCGTCCGACTCAATCGGTCTTAAAGTACATACACGAGCTTACATTTGGTCTGTGTATATCCGAAAAACATTGGAGAATATGGGTGCAGAACATAAGTTTGGATTGATTATCCTGTAAGAATGCCAAAAGTCTTGGTTTAAAAATGGAACAACAGAGAAATCCAAAAGTCTTGATTTAAAATGAGTACAAAAGAGGCCAGCCTTGTGAGATAGATGAATTTTCCCATCGAAGAATCGACTGAGAGCAGAGGCATTAATTAAAAATTACTCATTAGTAATGAGTAATGAGTCATTACTTGTTGTTCTGGATTATCATAATTGATATTATAATATGTGTAGGGAATTTGTTAACTTTTATTCGGATTAATATATTTTTTACGATTATCTTTCAATTATTCAAGAATATGTCAATATTCATTTAACATTGATTAATGCTGAATGAAAATTATTTTTTAAGAATTCATATTCCACAATCGATCCCCCACCGCGCATAAGGTCACTCGTCGTTTTTTTTCTTTAAATAATTAATGGAAAAATTTATTAAGACTTTGATCATATTTCAAGGACTGATGAACATTAAATCGATTATTAATTTTAATTTGCCCTTCAGTAGAATTTTTAATCAAAAAGTGTTAATAAATATTTAATTAGCAGAAGAGGATAAGATGGAATGGCAATTCCACGCAAGATGGCTATTGATATGCGTTGGAAAACCCGAAACTTATTCTAAAGATTCTATAAATCAAGTAGGTAATTAAAGACGTCTTGTAAGGGGACACTTATAGATAGGACATTAGCGCCTTAACTTTAATTGTCGTATCCACTAAAAACACCAATGTCTAAAATTGTCTGACTTCATTTTTGCTTGAAAAAACGCTAATAAAACGTCAAAATTGATTTAAAGCAATTTTTTGGATTTATTTATTTTCTCATTCTTATAGTTGGTATCACATTTTTAGACCACTAATTTCTTAGTTTGAGGTGAAAAGAAGTGTAGAAAAAATCGAACAGGTTAACATAATCGACCATCACGGGAGGCAGTTTTTAAAAAGCAGGTCGATTGGTTCTACGAACGTAGAGATCTCGCGTTTTTTGTGATAAAAATAAAGACCTATTTTTAGACCTGAATATAAACACTTTTATTTCAGAATTGACTTCCGTTAGTTTTTTTTATGTATTTAATCAAATGTAGTATTATAATAACAAATAAAGTGTTGGAGTACCAGAATCCAACACCGATCTGACCTTAATCCTCATAGCCTCAGCACGTGCTGCTACTAGACACGCTTAAAGCGCATAAAATTTAAGTTAATAATTAAATGATTTTCACATCTTCGGTCTGTATTTTACAGCCCATCCTGAACTGAATATCTGTTTATCCAATAAAAAATGTAATTTAGCCGTTTTTCCTACGTCCAATGTTTTAACTCGGTTAAACTATTTATTTTGGCGTAATTTTATTAGTGTACGGCCTCCCCAAGAAAAGTCTTGAATTTTCAATTGAGCAAGTGTTGTCAAATACACGTCGATAAGTATAATTTATTACACATCAACAGTTTCCATACTACAATCTCAAATAACAGTAACACAAGCATGTCAGGAAAATAATCAAAACACTGTTTATTTAATCCCTGATTCAATTCCTCACAAAAATGCTCCCCGCCCGTCCCGCACTTGCGTTGGGTCCAAAGTCCAATATCGGGAAAAGCTGAAAAAGATCTTGAAGATTGTTGGAATCACCTAATTAATTACCCTAATTAACTGTTGGTGATTCTTAGGTTAAATAAAAAAAACATGTAATCCCCCAAACATAACAATTTAATAAGGCGAGTAAATTCCCGGAAAGAAATATAGTTTTGCGGACAAATAATTAAAGTACAAAGGGGACTGGCGGTACCCTGACTTGGTGACCATTCGTTCGACTCGATGACAAGTTTCCTGAATTAGTTTCTCGACGTGCATGGAGGAGGAGTACTCAGCCAAGACATGTCCAAGTTTTTGTGTAAACCAACTGCCGACTTGACGAGTATGATAGGACACGTGACCTACCCATTACCCAACAGTGCATGCCGAATTGGGTAGAAAAGACAATCAAACAATCCTTAAACCGATCTCCCCCAATCTCCACCAAGTCCTGCAACTTATTTGAACACTCCAAATGACGACTGTCCAGTTTCACGGCAAGGCGGTAAGCTGAGGATCACATTGACAGTCAACCTCCCAGAGAGGACTCGACAATAACAATTTTAGGCTTTCCACTCAGTTGGGGCAGATTGGCCACGCAGTCGAGGATGAGTGGGAAGGAGAGAGTCCCTCCATCTCCTCCGAGAGGGTGTCCACTGCCATCACAGTCGGTGATGATATATAATATGAAGGCATTGTGGTCTGGGTGGACAGTCTCCCTCACAGTAACACAAATCTCCTATTTTGTCCATCTTCAATACAACCTCCGAAGATTGTCCATTCAATTGACTGACTTGGAAGGCCAATTGTTGGAAGACTGTCTTCATTATAGCCTCATCCTCCATCGCATAGTTCTCCCCACTTATCCCTGTGTTGTTGACGATCACCAACTGTCCTCGGGGGAGTCCACACATTCTGTAAGCTGTGTTGTCTCCTTCCATGTTGTTGACCCAATAACGCATGCATTCTGACTTGTATTGGACTTTGAGAACATTTGGCTGTAAATTACTCCAATTGTCTATTATTCATTGAATAGAATACCAAAATAATATTCAAAATCATTTTCCTCATTTTCTTCCATGTCCCTTCTCTTCTCGACCAATTCTGGACATATTTCATCTGCCAAAAGGTCTTGCTGAGTAAATATCAGTGCCGCGTAAAAGCATTCAAATGCCCGAGTGCTGTGCTTCATCAAAATGTCCAACAATTTGTAGATTCTGTCCGTTTGTTTGGCAAATGTCTACAAGATTGCACATTAGGAATGTACAAATAGTTCTTCACAGTCTCTTCCAATTAGTATGTGCTTATTCTGCAAATAATCTATCACGCCCTCCACGTCTTTCATGCTCGACATTAATTTAGGCTTGGCAGAGTTTATAGACTTTATTTGATCTCCGTTCATTCTGAAATGTACAGTCTATATAAATTGTGGGTGTCCAACTATTTACACTTTCACAAATTGATAAAATATATATAATAATCTATTAAACTACAACATCAATTAACATAACCATAAATAAAAAAAATATGGTATGGTTGGGTTTTTCAATATTTTGCATGGTTATAATTTGTCCCACGACTACAGTCTCCCGCATATATGGGAAAAACAAAAAGAACCGAAGGAAATCCCGCCGATGGAAAAAACAAAAAGAGGTGCGTTTAACTGTTAAATAGTGACCAATTTTTAATAAATCGTTTTAGCAAAGCAAAGACTTTTGATACTTCTGGAAGTTTTATTTTAGAAGAACGAAATTTTTTATCATCGCTGGATTCCAGCAAGCGAGTGTATTCGAGCAAAAGAGTTTCACAAAAATGACCCCGGTGGCGCAATGGTTAGCGCGTCGTACTTATATAGCAGAAATGCGAAGGTTGCGGGTTCGAATCCCGTTCGGGGTAGTTTTATGTTTTAATTTTGTATGGAAAGAAATCAGACCAAGAAATAAGCTAAAAAAATTTAATGAGAAAATAACAAGGACAACAATTCGAAAGAATACAAAATAATTGAAGATAGTCTTGACTTTTTCCTTATATATCTCAAAAAAATTTGCCCTGTTATCAGTGCAATCAGGCCAACAACCTAAAATAGACCTTTCTAGCAGGGATTAGTTGTAGTCAATTCTGATCACCCCATCTTTTAGTAACGTCAAAAATTGGCACATTATCATCAAATTGGCAGTTAGTTTATGTTGTTTAATAAAGACCAAACAAGTCACAACAAAGTGGACATGAACGATCAACGCATTTTTTGTGAATCTTCTATACAATAATAGACCATTTGACAAGGTTTTTGAATATCAAAAAAACACGTTTAGCAGAAATGCAGAAATGAATACCGTGGATAAAGTCATTTTTTCTTATAAACGATTACATTCATTCTAAACACCAAAAAAGCACTTTTTAGACAGAATGACACCTGAATAATACTCGAACGACCTGCATGTCATGTTGCCTCAGCTTGTTGGTAATGTATTCAAAAGTGAGTTTGATGTACTTGACTACGCATTTAAGAGTGGCCCCAAAACTATTGACTTCAATTGATATCTACAACCTTCCAAATAACAGTCTGCCTAAGATTAATCTTCATTGATTTAGACATTAAGGAAACTGCCAGGAACGGTGCCCATTGGTACCTAGCAGAACTTCCTGCTATTACACACACGTTGATAATGTGGATAGATTTGTGAGTCAAATAAACATCTAACAAAGTAGACTTTCCAAACATAAGGCTACAAATTTTTGAAGAGTGCCAAGACAATTAGCAAAAAAGTTATAACAGACAAAATACAGTATATTACAATTAAACTCAATTTAGGATTTAGTTTTTTGAAATCTTCATTTGAATTTAATTTTATATGGATTCTTTCAGAATCAAATTCAACTATTCTATCAAATTTTATTTTCTTGTAAAAAAATATTTTTGCGATAACCAATGAGACTCAAATCCGAAACCAGCGATATGTCGAGGTTTTGATGGGATCAATCAAACTATCTAAAATTTCTTATTTGGTTTCATTCAAACAAATTAATCCTACAAAAAATATCATAGCGCAGATTATTGATGATTCAATCCGATACTTTATAGTCGAAAGGGACAATTTTATGTTTCTTATTTCTGATGCTGCAGAGATGCTGCAGAGTATATTATGGCCGGTATTATTTTAATTCATTTACGATTTAGCCAAGAAAATTTTTAAAAATCTATATTCTAATCTTTTCCATGTCAATTGCGTCGTCCATATTTTACACAAATGTTTTATGGAAATAAGAAAATATTATACAGAAGTTGATGATGTGATAGTTAGCGTAAAAGCTGTTATTAGAAAGAACCAATTGTTCTTTTCAGAAATTTGAATTCCGCCAAAAGTCTATTGATTAGATTTGGTACCTTGTTAAAAGCGACATCTTATTTAAAAAAAATTTAATCTCAGTGATTAATATTTTTGAGTTCTACAGGTTGTTCTTATTTATTGTCACCGGTTCTGTGTCAGACTGAGAACGATCTTTTAATTGGTTCGTAAACTGGCCAAGTCTTTGCTATCTTCTTAAATAAAAGAGCCACCTTTAGACTCCTTTATTACCATACCAGTAATCCTCTGACATGGTATATTGTCGTATCCATATTTTGATTTAAAAAACGCTTCCATGTTCTTTAATACGTATCGGTTCTCACTCTTGCAGAATTTTATCCCCGATTTTAAATACAAATATGTCATTTTTCCATATACTTTTTGACATTTTTTGTTTTGCCACATCTCAGTACTGGACAGCCTTTGTTGTTGTACTATTAGTGGTAAAACATGTCTAATCATCTAAATCTTTTTTCATCCAGGTTGGATAAATCGCAATAATGTATGTTTGCTGACTGATCGGCTATAACAAATTCAATATCTAACGAAAAAACTTTCTACTAGAGAATGTATCTACCATCAATTCGTAGATAGCAATAAAGAAATGTTGACTTAAAAACACCAATTTATATTTTTGCAGCCTCTCCACACTATATCACCACAATCAGGTTGAAATAGAAAATTATGTTAACTAATTGATACGAATTAGACAAAAATAATAGAAAACAATCAAATAAAGTAAAGTGGCTGAGTTAGTGTACTCCTTTCACGGTCATTCTACGAATAAAAGTAAGCAAAAACATTATAAGCAGCCTTGAACACTCTGAACAACTTATTACAGTGCTCATCCAACTGAAGAATAGAGGCCACATTGCCACATCGATAGCAATAATTAGGAGCAGACCATATTGTTACCAATGTCTCCCCAAAATGCCACTTAAATCCTTCCATTACAAGTTGATGGGCTCGACATATCAAGTCCAGACCATTCTTTCTATTAAAATTCTCTGCCGTGTCAGTTCCGAATAGATATCCAGCCCCGCGTGGACTTACTCCCCAGGTCATTATCGAGTCCTCCGGATCTGACCACAAAAGGTCACTCATTGCTCCACTGTTGGGGATCTCGTGCTTTCGGTCAATCACTCGAATGTCATCCAAACTATCCACATTAGGCGACAATCCCCCATGCACACAAAAAATCTAAAATAATAAATCACCACAAGAAATATAAATTTAAATATTTTATTTAAAATAATAAAAAACCTTATTATCTATAAGTACTGAAAGAGTAAGAAAATCAAAAAGATCAGTACAGTATCTCCACACAGAAATAGTGCCATACTTCCTCAGACACTCGTCGTAGAAGCCATAGACCTGTGTGATCTGTCGACTCTCGTGATTGCCTCGAATAAGAGTGACCCGGTCGGGATATCTGATTTTAAGGCACAGCAGGAGAAGGAATGTCTCCACACTGTAATATCCCCTGTCCACAAAGTCCCCCAAGAATAGATAGTTCCGTGATGGAGGGGGACCGCCCACTTGGAATAGTTCTTGGAGGTCGTGGAACTGGCCATGTATGTCTCCGCACAGTGTGACTGGACTGCTTATTGAGTGGACATTTCCTTCTTCACATAATATTTCTTTTGCCTTAGAACATAGGGATTTGACACTTTCTTCGCTTATTATTTCACAACGACTTAATTGTTCGATTTGTCTAATTTTATTTTGATTTGTTACTTGTCAAGTGAACTCATCACATCAATGTAGATATTTTATTAGTTAAATGATTTAATTATAACTTAACTTTTAAAAACATTTTAACAAAGATAATAATCGAGATCAATAAATCATAAAATAAATCTAAACAAATGTCAATAATTTTCCTCCAATATTTAACTATTTATTTAAAAAATTAATTTGGAATAGTTCTTGTGAGTCATGGAACATATATGTCCCTGCATAGTGTCACTTTCGGCAAAAATAGTAGTCAAGTCGAAGAGAAACAGATGCGACCTCTTAATTTTTTAAGTGGTTTAAAGGCGTGACAAACTACTCATGATGACATATGCTGTTTAATCGACCATAATAGTTGTCTAGTATTTTTTATTACTTGAACATGTGATTGTACAGGACTATTCGGTATAGGAAAAAAATCCTTTGATTTAGTTTTATTTTTTGTATTTATAATTTCTGTTTTGACTATATTATCTACGCCAAATAGTCCAGTTCTCTCACTGAAGCCACTTTATATTTCAAATCCGTATTTGTGTGATGAGCGAGTTACTCGTAAATTGCAAGAAACGATATTTGTGAACAAACACAGGGAAACAGAAGCACTCCTGACAAACAAAAATATATCCACAAATAAAAAACAATTGAATTTTGTTTGTTAAACTTTTATAAGATTCATTTATTTAATAAAAATGTGTCGAAATACAAACCGATTATCTATTATTTCAATCGGTTGCAGTCAATGGTGTCGGAATTAATTAAAATAACTTTCTCGAGAGATCTTGAAAAATTGTAATCGAACAGTAAGAAAATTTATTAAAAATAATTTAGTCAAAGGAATGTGCTATGTAAGATTTTGCGAGCTAGTGCATTACACGTTTTTTAACCACTTTTTTTATTTAACGTTTTGTTGGTCGAATAAGTACCTTCTGGACCATATTTTGTCAAAATATCTTCATTCCATCCTATACAAAAATCCTACGGAGGATTTTGTTCTAACCTTGTGTGCTCTGAAGGCTAAATCTGGTGCTAAGAAGGCTGAAGATTTGAAGCTATCCAAATATTCCGCACTTTCGAATGAGTTTTTCGTGGTGCCAATAGCGGTGGAGACGTCGGGTGCTCTTGGCCCAAAGACGGAAAAATTCCTCTGCAAGCTCGGGGCCAAAATCTCCATGCTCACTCACGATCCTCGATAGGTGGATTGGTTCTCGATCGCTGTTCTCAGGAAGAACAGTTCGGCGATCCGTCAAGCCGCTGGCGCTCCCACCGATTAATCTTTTAACACTTTTTCCACGATTCAAAGATGATTCTTCAGCAAAAAAAATAAATTCCATCAATCGAATTACACGGAAATTAAAACAGTGACTATTTAAAATTGATAAAACAAGAATTAATATTATTTGCAAAACTCATCTTTGTGGTGGACCACAAAAACCTTATTAATGATCGTCATGTCCTCCTTGTGTTGTTCCTCGTCATTGAACGTGAACTCGTATCTCCAGCCAACCTTAGTGAGGCACCCAGTACAGTAGGCGTACTGTATTAGATAGTGCTGGGATCGGATATTCCTGAGGATAATCTCCCCAAACTTGATGTTGACCACTTTTGAGAATTGATATGATTTTATTCCTCTTCTTGTGAATTCTGCTGATGTTATGTCTTCGAAATTGGCGAAGGGGATTAGACATTTTTTGCATTCGTAAAAGTATGAGGAGTTTGGGGGTATAAAATATTTAATAGGCATTGGCAGACTGAAATATATTTAAATATAATACTTTTATATGAAACTAGCTCGGCAGCTCGCTTCGCTCACCGCGACCTAGCTCCTGCGGAGGGCTGTTCATCAAACAACTATAAGTTTATGTAGATGTAAAACTACCTGGTTTAATGTAACCCTATTCTATCGCCTGTTGATAAACGATGTTTGTCGTCCGTCCTTCCTTGGCATATATGAAAAAATTTTCTCTTCTGCCTACCCTCGAGCATCCCACATACAGCTGTCCATGTGAAAAGCACTCACTCTCTAAAAATAACCCAACTACCTTTAATGACTGTCCCTGGGCCTTGTTTATTGTCATTGCAAAACTCATCCTCAAAGGAAATTGCAGCCTTTTAAATCTAAATGGTAATTCATCAGAAATTATCGGAATTCGTGGAATATAACATCCTCACCTCAATACTTACCTGTTAATATCGTCGCCTCTATTACGTTAGCCATCTTTCTTCAGCTTCATTTTTCCTCCTTCGGTTATCTATTTAAAAAATTATTTTTGAATAATAAAAAATATTAGGAAAAAAGAGGCATACAGAAAATAAATTCTATCTTTACGAAAAACTTCTTTTCTTAAGGTCGTCTTCCCTCTTTCGGTTATCTATTGAAAAATTATTTTTGAATAATAAAAAATTTAGGAAAAGAGGCATACCGAAAATAAATTCTATCTTCACGAAAAACTTAACTAAATAGCTAATATTTTTACGCAAATTCTTCTGATTGCGCTGTCAATTGGTGTAAATTGTGTTAATGATTGTGCTAATGTGGTTTCAACTATCAAAGTGTTTTTCAAAATCATTAATTGCACACTCTATTCAAGGTCGTGCGTCAATTGGTGGTAAATTGTGTTAATGATTGTGCTAATCTGGTTTCAACTATCAAAGTGGTTTTTCAAAATCTGTTAATTGCACACTCTATTCAAAGTCGTGCAATCTGTGATTGCACATTCTGTCAAAGTCAAATATGATAATAGCTTTAATTTTGATTCATGGTCGATAATGATATATGCATTTAATTTTAAAGAGAAAAACATAGGATGAATTGAATTTCTTTATCGCGAATAATTGGGAGTTCATCATTGTTAATATTCTCGCTGTCGTTTTCATCAAGGATATTCTTAATACGTGAGATTTTGCCTTGAAGGTTTTAATGGACCTCATCATGAATGTCGAGGACATTCGCGTTGTTCATTTTAATCAAAATGCAGAAAATAATTTTTTGATTTTTGGGGGGGAAGGTTTTAAGGACTTCATCATGTAAGTCGAGGACATTGTAGTTGTTCATTTTAACCAAAATGCAGAAAATTTTTTTTAATTTTTTTTTGGGGGGAAGGTTTTAAGGACTTCATCATGTAAGTTGAGGACATTGTAGTTGTTCATTTTAACCAAAATGCAGAAATTTTTTTTTAATTTTTTTGGGGGGGAAGGTTTTAAGGACTTCATCATGTAAGTCGAGGACATTGTAGTTGTTCATTTAACAACAAAATGCAGAAATTTTTTTTTTAATTTTTTTTTGGGGGGAAGGTTTTAAGGACTTCATCATGTAAGTCGAGGACATTGTAGTTGTTCATTTTAACCAAAATGCAGAAAATTTTTTTTTATTTTTTTGGGGGGGAAGGTTTTAAGAACTTCATCATGTAAGTCGAGGACATTGTAGTTGTTCATTTTAACCAAAATGCAGAAAATTTTTTTTTAATTTTTTTTTGGGGGGGAAGGTTTTAAGGACTTCATCATGTAAGTCGAGGACATTGTAGTTGTTCATTTTAACCAAAATGCAGAAAATTTTTTTTTAATTTTTTTTGGGGGGAAGGTTTTAAGGACCTCATCATGTAAGTCGAGGACATTGTAGTTGTTCATTTTAACCAAAATGCAGAAAATTTTTTTTTAATTTTTTTTGGGGGGGAAGTTTTAAGGACTTCATCATGTAAGTCGAGGACATTGTAGTTGTTCATTTTAACCAAAATGCAGAAAATTTTTTTTAATTTTTTTTTGGGGGGAAGGTTTTAAGGACTTCATCATGTAAGTCGAGGACATTGTAGTTGTTCATTTTAACCAAAATGCAGAAAATTTTTTTTTTATTTTTTTTTTGGGGGGAAGGTTTTAAGGACCTCATCATGTAAGTCGAGGACATTGTAGTTGTTCATTTTAACCAAAATGCAGAAAATTTTTTTTTAATTTTTTTGGGGGGGAAGGTTTTAAGGACTTCATCATGTAAGTCGAGGACATTGTAGTTGTTCATTTTAACCAAAATGCAGAAAATTTTTTTTTAATTTTTTTGGGGGGAAGGTTTTAAGGACTTCATCATGTAAGTCGAGGACATTGTAGTTGTTCATTTTAACCAAAATGCAGAAAATTTTTTTTTAATTTTTTTGGGGGGGAAGGTTTTAAGGACCTCATCATGTAAGTCGAGGACATCGTATTGCCAATTTGAAGTTGGTGTGCACACACAGACAGACAGACAGACAGACAGACACACAGACAGACAGACACACAGACAGACACACACCATACCATTTTATTATTAAGATTGACTATTATTTAATCCAAATACCAATAGTACTATAAAAGAGTGACAAACAACCACAACAAATATAAGTACTTATAATTAATATATATCGATTAAAATTTAATATATCAATTATCATATAAATAATCAATTAATTTAAATTTGTAAAATCAATAAGCCACAATAACTTTGAAAGAACTAATTTAACATGACACCTATCACGTCGAAACCATTGCAAGTGGTGTTCATACTAGTATTGTATATTATATAGAAGAGTACTACTTCACTACTCGAGGCCATATCCATGATGATTGTACAGACTGAGTATATAAAGTCAGTGGAATAGAATTCTCAAATTTCCATGTTGGGAATGTCTGGATTCTTAGAAAATAATATTTGGTGTAGTTATGTGGATTGCAGATTCCTTCGACCAAATTGTTGCAGATTCCTCTTTGTCTTCTATTCCACTCCTACGAGACCTTCCTCTCACTCCGCTCCTCCAACTAATAACTATGCATACAAATATTTTATTCTATCAAGTCCGCAAACATGCTTATGGCAATTGTTAGTGAGGACATGGAATCCGCTCTGTGTGATCATCAGATACATAAAATAATAAAAGAACTTAAAAGACAATTCTTTAAATAAGTTGTCTCCACATGCGCCATCAGTAGACTGAAGAAATCAAAATTTCTACAATTTAGAACGTAATCTTCAGCATGCAATATTACAACTATTCTCGGATTCGGAACTATTTGTAATTGGGTTAATTATTTAACAAATTTTTTAGTAATTTTCTGTTTAATTGCCATTCAATCACTTAATTTTCCTTTAATCACTAAGGACATCATAACACTTTATGGTGACTTGTAAATCTCGAGATACCGACAGTACCATTAAGTTTAGGACGTCGAAAGAAGAACAAATCTATATGATCTAAATAAAGAACAAATTCTATTTGGTTTTTCTAACATTATAATTTCTTCCAAAATGGGGATCAACCCTAACAGAATGTCTATTTGAGGTATCAATTGCATCCTTAAGTTTTTTCGACCTCCGTCTCCTTGAAATTTATTATTCGTATAAAAGATATTTAAAGAGATTTTTACGGAGTTTAAAATTTCGTGAATAAGACGGGTGCCTGTTGGAGGGTCATATCTTTAGTTCAATCTCTATTTTCCACAGAGAAGTTACTCCCCTGTCAAATTTGTACAAATACACTACGAGAATCGACTTGACCGACGATTTTAAGAAAGATTCAAAGTTCGAACTTTTTCATGTGTAAGTAGCAAGGATACTACCAGAGCGTGTTGTGTCAATGAGTTTTTAGAATTTGGTTGCCCAGAATTTTATAAGATGGAATAGTTCCAATTTCTCAGTTTTTGTGTTTCTTCCGAAATCCGTTTAACAGATTCGATTTTATTATTCTAAATCGATTAATTCATAGATCTAAAAATTGCATAGTTCTTCCAAAGCCAAGAAATAAAAATGAACTGAATACTAAACTAAACACTGAACTTTTTTAAAAAAACTCAGCTGATTGGGCCTAAAAATTCGCGAAGTAACTAAAAATGCTTAGTTTTATTCGATTTTTAATTAATTTAACTAACGTTTATTAAAAATAACAACAAAATTTTTTTGGTTCCGCCTCCGGCGTGGTTTCGTATCTTTATTATTATTATTAAGAGCACTTTCGAGAAAACATAAAGTTAATTAAGTCTCCCGTGTTCTGTACATTCTCTCCGTAAGTATCGACCAGGATTTTCTGCTGTGTGCGATATCTTTGAGTTTGTCCAGGTCGTCCGTCAACTTCAGTCGCAGACCAACTGTCGAGAGATCCACATTTAGGATGGTCGGAAGCGTCGTTCTTGGTCTACCACGGAATCCAGACTCCGACTGCTCGAAGAAATGATCCATTCCAATCTTTGCTGGAACCAGGTCGTTTAAGCGTAGGACATGACCAAAAAGGCTCCATCTCGATTTGAAGATATCATCTGACAGGACACCGGATTTGCATTTATTATAAAGGTTTTCATTTGCCAAGTTTGACAGAGAGATGAGTGTTCTGCATGAGCAGGTGTATTATTTTAACGTCGTCAGGGTGAAGAAAACTTTTCAGAACTTCGATAGGTTTTCCCCTGTGTATAGAATCAAACGCCTGAGACATATCAATGCCAAGTATTGCGAAAGATTTTTTGTATTTTTGGCATAGAGCGCAGTATTATCTGTGCCCCCAAAACGATATCAGCAGTAGACCTGCCTGTACGAAAACCACTTTGGCCAGGGGATAGGAATTTGTTAACTTTATTTTTTATCCGGTGTAATGCGATGAGGGATAATGTTTTGCGTATGGAAGTTAGTAGAATTATTGGTCTAAAATTGCAAACAGGGCCTTTAGCTTTCTCGGGTTTATGTATTGGCATTAGCCATCCTTTTCCAAGATCCAACGGATTGTCTTCCTGAAGAGACCGATTGACAACATCAGTAATAATTTTAGCTAGCTCTACTGGTGCGTGTTTTATAAGTTCTGCCGGGATATTGTCTGGCCCTGCGGGTCTTCCGGTGTTCAACTTTTTAATGGCTTGCAGAGTTTCAGAGAGATTTATCGGGTTTGTTAATGTGGATTTCTCAGGTTTTAAAGATTTCAGTGTCTAATCAGTTTCAGTACACGTATTGAATAAAAAATCAAAGTGCGAAGCTAGAATACTCGTATCTTTCCGGTCAAATATTTAAGTCTTTTATTTCTATTAAAAAGTTCATTTATCAATTTATACCTAATTAGACTCACGCTCATTAAATATACTGACAATAAACCGCATAAATTAAATAAAGTTTCCGAGCTTTAAAAAACAGCTAATTAGGCACACTAAGTCAGGAAATATCAATATTAATTAATTGACTGCAGATTTATTAACTCGATTCTACAAAAAATTAATTTTAGGAAATAATTATTAAGATTAGTCAAACAAAGTCAGCGATTAATTTTTCTAAGGCGTGTTTCATATGTCATTGAACATCTTGGAAGATTCGATTTTATCTGAGTTTTTTGTATTTGTTCTGAAAACGAACTAGAGTGTAAAGAGTTCTGCAACAATAAAGATTTTTACAACTTTTTTTAAGAAAATCTTTTTTTCTATACAAGGGGAGAAATCAGCACTCTTTTTTTTCTTCTGTTTTGGAAGACTTTTTTCACTTTTTGACGATTCATTGGACAATTTTTTGTTCATTTTTTCTTGTTTATTTTGTGAAATCTGAATATTTTACACAATTTTATGACCAAATTGAGTTTATTTCGATACTCCTTGATTGTCAATTTTATGTCGTCGTCCAAGGAAGGTATGACGTCGTTGGCCATTTCCAACTCCTTGCTTTTATTTTTGAACCTAGAGGTAAAAAAATTTGACGACTTGGCAACATATTCACAGTCCAATGCTTCTTCTGCAGACATTCTCTTGTGGTGAGAGAACGATAATAATTTGCTAATCAAACTAATTGCATCTTTCGGGGCATTAGGCAGCAATGTTCCGAGAGAACGACCCTTGCAAATTGAGAGGGTCTGTTGAATGAAGCAATGTGAGTTCTGCACGTCGCATTCCAAATTATCTACATACAATATGGTCTCCGAACCCATGATATCAACGGTAGAGAGGATCATTTCGATCTGATTGATGGAAGAACTCCCTGGGAAGATTGGCTTACCACGAATCATTTCCCCGAGGATACAACCAATGCTCCACATGTCGACTGCTTTAGTATAGCTGCCAATATTCAGGAAAATAACACCTTTTTGAACCAAGAAGTATTTCGGGAGCCCGATACCACCTCGTTGCGATGTAACTCGTCAAATCAGGACTTTTATTGTTGGCGACCGGAGAATTGTTGATGGACCGAGCCAAACCAAAGTCGCACAACTTTATCTGACATTGCCTGTTGACCAAAATGTTTGAAGGCTGTTTGAATCGAATTAAAATTTTGTGAACCTTTAAATCTCTGTGAATGACATTTCCGGAATGTATGTATTTAATAGCGTTTAAAACTTGGTAGATTATATAACGATGGTGAATGTCGTTGAGAATGTACCCCTTTATGATTATGCTGCTCAGGTCCGACTCTAGTCACGTGGAAACAATCAGGATACCCATGTACTCGAAAACGAGGTATATGTCCTTGTGACTTTCAGCCGTTACCACATCGAATAGCGAAATTATATTTTCGTGATTTTTAAATTCTTGCAAAAAAACTATTTCGCGAAATGTTCTCTAAAATAGGTGATTTGAAATTCTTTGAACTTGAGCGTCGGTAGAGTTTTGGAAAGCATCGAATATTTTTTTGAGGGCTACAACTTTTGAATTTGTTCGATCTCGCGCTTTCCAAACAATTCCGTAGGCCTATCAATGTGAGAATTCTGAATAATACCCCCTTTCCGACTCGTTTTAGTATGTCGAATCGGTTTTTAATGCAAATTTCAACTTCCTTGTTCATAACGCCAAATTTAACATTCTATTTATGTCCGGTTTGCATTGGCTTGCCAATTTACATAATTAATAAATATTATTGACAAAAATAAATCGAAAAAAATCAATGTAAATAAAATGTCATTAAAAATATACAATAAAGTACGATTTCATTAGACGACGAAACTACCATTCTAGTGTTCATACAGCACGACTTTTCAGATCTCATTTTTACTATCACCTTTTATCCCTGCTGACCATTGAGACCACGTTCACTATCCGACTTGTTATCCCAGTATTCCACGAGATCACTTCTGAGAGAAATAATCTTTGAAAACAACAGATTTCTACTCGAGTGAGTCAGCAGTAATATTGTGTTATCTCATTTCGAACTTATCAAGGGTAGTGGAGTGGTCTTTAAAGACCTTCCGAATATACCAATTTGAAACCAGGAAGATAGTCGATGACTGTAGGTTGTGATCTGGCTATGAACTTTGATTTATTTATTGTCGTACTTTCGTGAATGAATGGTTACAAGATATTGTCACAAAAGATAACCAAAACTTTTTTAAATGATGAATTTATTTGTTTTGACGACAGCCAAAAAGCGAGTTATTGGAAAAGAGAACAGAATTTTAATAGCAGTCATTGGATGGTTGAGTATTTTGCGATTTTCGATTTCTCGTCACAATCGACGGGGTCCTGGGAAACAGTCAGATTTAAAAATAGATTAGATTTTCTAAAGGAGTCCACATAGGTGACGGAAGAAACATTTTACTCACGAAAAGAAAACATTGTCATCGGGGTATTTCCCGTCTACGCGGTTGAAGCCACAGGCTAGGATAGAAAGAAATCTAACAGCTCAAAAAATGGGAAGAGAAGAAAAGAAAAGAGTCGAAAAGATTGCGGGGACCGTGGGAAAATCAAGGAAGAACGGAACAAAAACCTGCTGAGTCCAAAACTCTCTTGACAACGTCGTTTAAAGCGGAGTGCCTAAGAAATCTACACAAACTCAGTTTGCATAAAAAATCTCTCAAAGTCGCCAACTTTCCCGAAACGACAAACACGAGGGTGATCAACATTTAGACTCAGATAAAGGCAAATCTCGACACGGACGGATTCATCAGGCCAAAGAAACAGCACCGAAAAAATTGCCAGAATAAACCTGACAGTAGATCAGGTTTTCAAAACAGAAACAAAGGTTTTCCAGAACAGACATTATTACAAAAATATTAATGTTTTGATAATTTTGTAATTATTTATCGGTTAAATAGAAATAGTTAATGTTATTAAAATAAATTCTTCTTCAATGTCAGGGGACAACAATGTTGACGTGTGTCATTTTGTATTTTGTTGCCGATGGGAAGAATGTACCTCAAAATTCGAAACCCTTTCAAAAATCTACGACCACATGAACATCCACTTAATAGAAGGTCCGACCAATTACTAAAACCTACAGTCCCCCTTAATGACCTACAATGTAAGTGGTCAAACTGCATTTCTCACTTTTCTGATCAAAACGATTTCGTAGTCCACGTATTTCAGCACTGCCATCACATTAAACTAATGATCGATGGCTTGGATGTCCTCAAAAAATACAATTTGACCACCAGATGTATCGCCCCCTACAACGACAACCTCATTTCCTCCTCATTCTACCAAAAATTCGAATGTTGCTGGTCAGATTGCAATGTAAGTTGTTTTAAGCAGAATTTGTAGCTCGTTTTCCTCAAAAGCGACATGTTTTACGAGCATTTGTCGAGTCATACTATGAATGTGGTCCGTCTTGGGCCGTTTGAGTGCCACTGGAGAGGAGGTTGGTCCATTTTAGTGACCAGATTGTAAGTACCGGACTGGCAAACACGCGAATTTAGTCAGACATGTCAATGCACATGCCAATCTGAGAGAAGTGGCCTGTCCCTTCTGCGGAACGCTCTTCTTTGCCTCTCGATCTCTGAGAGACCACATTGCCAGGACTGCCGTTCCCCAGGATCGAGTTCATTCCTGCGAGGTTTGTCAAAAAAACTTTGCCACTGCTCATTTGTTGAAGGAACATTCGAGATTCCACGGTTTTTGGTTTTGGGGTATTTTAGTGGCGACAATTCAATGCTTCTACTGCCCTCAGGGGTTCATTTGCGACGCCCACTTGGCGAGGCACGTGATGACCTGCCATGCCAAGGTTGATTCCATGTTTGTCTGCGGGCAATGTCCCTACAAGTAGTCTTGGGGTTGCACTGACAGGGCCAAGACGCTCCGTGGACTGAGAGCTCACGTTTTAAAACATGACAAGTCTCGGATTTTTAAATGCGAGGAGTGCAAATACGAGGCTTGTTCATATCCGGCCTTTTATTCGCATTACGTGAGGTGTCATGCGGTAGACGGGAGTTGAGTATTTGTAGAATCGGAGGACATTCAGGTGTCATCTCTGTCACAAGATATTCACCTTTGGGGCTAGTCTCAAAAGGCATTTCCGCTACGTGCATAATTTGGTTTTGCTCAGAAGACATGCTCGCCGAATGTAACTGTTTGTGGACTGACGTGTAGATTTCAACGTCAGGCGGACGGGACATATTCTTTAAGTAGACTTGTGTCTGTGGGCACTCGCTTTTCCACATCAAAAAAGTCCCTACTTCGACAATCTCTTAAAAAAGCCACTGATTAATTTTATATATTTTGTAACAACGAATGCCCCTATTAGTACATAAAGTAAGCACAAAAGAATAATTAGACTAAAAACAAGACGAATGAATTAAAGCATGTAGTCAAGTTCATAGCGTACGAAATGATTGCGTCCCTCGTCGGGGATTCGGGGATATGACAATGTGAGTGCATCCTGATTGCCGATGTACACAGTATTGTATGCTCGCCAACTAACATCCCTCACACGCCGAGCAGGGTGGAACAAACCCTACCAATGTAAACAAATTACAACTTGAAGACAATACTGGAGAATTGGAGTGGGTCCCAACCCCACTCGGAACCCCTCCAACGCACACATGAATGCCTGAACGACATGAGGAGATGTCTCCAATATATTAGGCCACGTGTAGTTAATTAAATTCATGAGCGCGTCCTCACACCCAAAGCCAAAGACACCAATGGCCATATGCCCGATTGCAGACATTGCAGTCTGTCGATGCACCAGGTCTCGGTCCATCAGGGCGTCCTGAAGTAGCGTCATTACTGCGTAGATGTAGTCCTTGGCCATTTCCCCAATGTACTCGAACATGAAACTCAACGCCTTCAGTACTCCATTCTGCACATTCAGTTCAGGGACGCGGTATTCGTTCATGAGGGCAGGCAGGACTGTGAAGGGAGAACACGTCTCGGCCACGATAGCAATGGCGACTGTCGTGCACACACGGTTCTGTCTCTCCTGCACTTTGAGGTTGTTCAAGAGAGTGGCCAACACGTCGTGAGGACTAAACTCAGTGGGGGGAATTACCCTATTGCCTTGGAAATATATCCAAATGTGTTGACAGTCGCCCTCCGAATTGACTGTGGGCCTTGAGGAGTTCCAGCAACTCGAAGCATATCCTCATCCACTCGCGGGGAGACACAAACTCGGCTCCCCGGTCGGCTATTCGCCCAATCAGGTCAATGCAGTTTTCTTGCACTTTCTCATTTCTAAAGTAATAGAAGGGGGATATTCCTATAGCGGAGAATGGGGGTGAGATATGTCCTTGATTGGGGGGTTGATTTTAGCCATCCCAATCACATTGACGATGCTTTTTAGACCTGCCAATATACTCCCCAACACTTCCGGGTACTCTTCTCCCAAATACTCGTACAACACAACCGACAAATGATTCATCAGCTTGTCCTCCTGACATATTCTCAGCACAGGGGCGATCCTACACGTCAAATCCGCGGCCAATTGACGAGTCTTGGCATTCTTCAGTCCCAGTCTCCACAGGATTGTCCCACACATCTGCGGCAGGTAAGGCTTAGCCCTCAGTCCCAGAGTATTCACCACTGCCCCAAACCCATCCAGCACCACCAAATCCTACAAATCATCCACCATTCGCACATCAGTCGTCTGTTCCTGATAGGCGTATAATATTCCGTCAATCAACTGCTCTTCCAGCTTGGAGTCAATGTCCGCAGACCCCAAATTGAGAATCACGTGCTGGATGGTTTCGATCGACATTTTCCTGAATTGCTCAGAGTCATCCTTCAATGCGTCGACAATCCTCGAAATGATATTGCATCCGCCCACCTTCCCTGCTATTTCCACAGTCGTATCCACCAACTGCCAATCAACCACCCACATACCTGCTGGTAGTTCCTCCTGTCCATCGACATGCGCTGGTTCCAGAAATACCGGAAGAATGGGGGGAGGATCTCCATCTTGATATAACTGACCTCTATTCCATCAGTGGCACAACACTGCTTCACCACCTAAACATCCAACCCACCCACACTCACCTTCAGCACTATCTTCTTCATCTCGTCGTCCGCGGATTGGAACTCCCTGATTAGAATGATCATCACCTCCCGAATGTACAGATTCACAAACTCCGTCTCCATCAGAGGAATCAGGAACCCCACCGCCTTGAGGAAAGCAGCCAAGGCCTACCATAATCCCACACAAAACACCTTTCCTCGATGCTGCTTTATTCCCTTCCACAGTGGCTTCAGTACTGAATCAAACGACTCGATTCCATAAGGCGCGGATGCCTCTGCCATGGCTGCCAGGGCCAAGGCGGTGATGGTCCTCACCTTCTGCTCATCGTCCTCCAATCCTGCACATCAAACCCCGAGGACAACCAGTCTCGATAATCTCGACCATGTTCTTGAGGTGAGGGAGAATGGCACAGCCCAACAGAATCGCAATTTGTTGTATTATTTTGATTCCCGTATGACGAGCCTGCCACGTCTTCTTACTCCGACACACCGCCTTCAGGAAGGGGAGGAGGGAGGGAATCCCCAACGCGGATGCCACCACTGCGAAGGCACGTGCTGTCGTATTCCTCACCAACTCCTCCATGCTATCAATATCTGGTCTCAGAGTGGATATCATCGTGGCCAACCCGGCAGCCTGTGGTCAGCACACATCTCCACCTTGGCCAAATTGGATATTATTTCCCGAGCCTCCACTCGAGCATAGTAGTCCTCCTCAATCAGCATTGGCTCGATCACCACCAATATTTTGTGGACGTAGGGACGAATCAAATCATCCAATTTGTACAGAACTCGATCAATCGTCTTGACAAGCAAATGCCGTTCTTGGTCTTCCAATGTGGGACACATCAACAGAGGCAGTATTTGGTTGAACAGTGGTCCCGCACCATAAAAACGTGCTTTCTCCGTGATTTGTCTCAGTGAGGACTTCCTCATTGGTGGAGTCCCGTTTTTTATTTTAAGAAGAAAGCCCATAATTTCACGCTCTTTCTTCTCATCGGCTGCCAACTGACTCTCATCCACGTTATCCTACAAATACAGCAGGAGGGACCACCATCAGTTTTTTGAAATACTGCAAGTCGTCTGGTTTGAGCACAGGCATGTCCCCCTCTGGCTGATAGTTGGGGACTTCTATTTTGTGGTCAGGCTGCTGAAGGAAGAATCCCTGCGAGGTGATAGGAGTCGGAGTCGAGTTCATTTTACGGGCAGGAGTGCGGATTGGGATATAACTGGCAGGTGGTTTGAGTATTTTATATCCCCCTGGAATGATCGAGTCCAACTCCTCGTCCGTCATTGGTTTATTCCTCGCGTCCAACTCTCTCTGAACACTGTAGGCCTGTATTTGCTCAGGAGTCATCTGCAGGACTCGACCTACAGTCAAAATTAAAGACAACTTGGCCCAGGAGTGTGCATTCCAGCCGCATTGGCTCCCGTCGGCGTGGGGGCGTCCGGGTTCAGAGGAGTCCCCACTGTCCTCACAGGGGAAAAGTCCAGATTGAACTCAGATTTGGTATCGGGGGTCATCGGGGTGTCAACACACGTGGGTGTCAAGTCCCACCGTGATCTAAAACATGTCCAAACTCCACCAACCTCCGTTTACTTGCCCCAGGAGTATCCGTGACTGATTCCGTGGACGATTTAGGAGTCATGTCCCATCTATTACGTCTAATGTCGATTGCTCTCTTCGGGGTTGTCTCCCAATCAGACACTGGAGTCATTGGCTCTGACTTTATGGCAGGAGTCTGTTCCCAAATGTCACGTGCGGGGGTCTCAATGTCTCCAATCATCTCCCTCTTGGCCAAATCCTCCTCAGTCTCCTTCCTTCTCTTGACTCCACTCCCCAACTCCTCCAGTTGGCGCATATAGTCAGCCTAAATACAGTCAAATGACCAAACAAGTTGATTAAATATATTTTTGTACAACCTTGGTCTCATCGAGTTGTTTTTCCTGCATAATCTTTGAATATATGGGCGTATTCCCACCTGTGGGTTATTATGTGGATATTACCCGTTGTGAAAGGATCTTCCCTGTCTGGAGATATCTTTCGAAGTCTAGCACGGGCTCGATACTCGTCTTCTCTGTCAGCAATGGTCGGCCTGCGATATTCATGAAAGGGGTCTTCCTGGCAGTCCATGTTGTACTGACCGTCCTCCAACTGGGTTAGTTAGGGCAGGGATACGTCATTTCGGCCTGTTGGGGCGATGGAAGAGACATAGTCGTTGTAGCCTGAGTTGTACACGCCTTCGTCGTACTCGTTGTGGTTAGTGGCTGGATTTTGATTGTTTTGATTTGCTCGTTTAGCCTGGAGATCTTTTACTTGTTTTTCGATTTCTATATATTTGATTAATATTTGTAATAATGTAAATATAGTGAGTTTAGAGTTACCATTATGAGGATCAACCACACCAGACATTGTGTGTTTTAATATTTAATTTATTTTAATAAAATAATAACATTTATGGTATGTTAATTAAATAAATCTATTTTAATTAAAATTAACACAATGAATCTTAAAAAAATAAGCCTCAAGTACAGAGGTGGTAAGAGCATATTCAGAGTTACATAATATATTTTTTTACAATTATATTGAATTATAAAATTATTTAATTTAAAATTAAAATTAAAAATATTAAAATATCACCACTTTTGTGTCCATTCATGAAAATGTTTAAATTTATGCATTAAATTCACAAGATTCAATTTTTTGATAAAAAATGAAAGTATTATTAAAAACCAAAAAACCAATTATAACAATCCCAAAACCAGGCCATCACCACCCAGGAAAAGACCGCACGTGACTGTCTCCAACCACCCCAAAACCATACCCCATTCCACAGACCCCTCCTCAACCAACACAGAACTCTTTTCCTTTGCAAAGACTCTCTACCCTTTCGGATTTAAGGGTAATGACCTCACATAACACTCAGGGACGATTGAACTGGCCATTGCTCACTGCAGTCGTGTTTTGAGCCAAGTCACGCCTGAAACAAGCACTTTGTTCAGTTTGTGTCAATTTTTGCTATTTTTAGAAAAAGTCTTCCCGGAGATGTCGCGAGAACATTTCCCCGACCTCAGACTGTCCGCTGATCTGAGCAAAATATGCAATCTTGTCAAAATTGAGTCCCGGTAATGTCCTTTTATAACCCCAGCTATCCAATTGCCCGGGAAATTAAAAGACGGATAATATATCATTCAGGTCCTACCAACAGCGGAAAGACCCACCACGCCCTTGTGGCACTGTCCGATGCCCCCACAGGACTATATTGTGGTCCCCTCCGTCTCCTGGCCTCCGAGGTGTTCCATCGACTCAATTCCAAAGTGGTACCCCTCGATATGTGGTAGAATGTCCCGTGTGATCTTGTCACGGGGGAAGAACGACGGTATGGGGTACCTGAGGCACCTTCCACACACATGTCTTGTACAATCGAAATGTCATCGACAGTCACTCGCTGTAAGGGTCCCCTCTTTGAGATTAGATGAGGTTGCTGTTATTGACGAGATCCAAATGATTAAGGATCCTTCCAGGGGATGGGCCTGGACCAATGCCCTCCTCGGTGTCTGTGCCTCTGAGCTGCACGTTTGTGGTGATTCCTCCGCGATTGAACTCGTAAAAAGGATAGCCTCCAACTGTGGAGATACTTTCGAGGTATTAATTTATTTAATTTCCAGGTGAGGAACTACCAACGTCTGTCACCACTTAATGTGGAGAAATCTCCCCTGGGTTGTCTTTTTTGTTATTTTTAAGGATATTTGGGGAATCTGGCCAAGGGGGACTGTTTGGTGGCATTTGATCGCAAAATGTTGATTCGTTTGGCCAAGAATTTCTCAAAGTTCACGTCGCTTGGATTTTCCATAATATACGGGGCTCTCCCCTCTGATGTCAAGTTGGAGCAGGCCAGACGGTTCAACCAAGTGGATGGGGGCAGTCAAGTCCTCCTGGCGACGGATGCGGTGGGGATGGGCCTCAATTTGTATTCCTCATGTTTGATTGGCAGAAATATACGGAGAATTATATTCATGACTGCCGTCAAGTTCGATAACCAACTGCTTTCTATTTCCGAGGCGAGGCAGATTTCGGGACGGGCAGGAAGGTTTAGTTCAGAGTTCGAAGGCGGACTTGTCTCTGCTACCAACAATTCCTCATTAAAGTCGGTGAGGTCTCTTCTCAGGAAGCCTCTCCCTCCCACAAACCAGGCAATGGTCGCAATCACCTCCGAGATTGTCGAGTCTCTGACATATTACCTCCCTTCTGCTGATTTGTTGGAAATTATGGTTATTTCCCTTTTAAATATACACAGAGAGTGTTCGAGGGCTATGTAAGTTTGGACACCAAGTTGTATTGTGTTTCTCCCTCAAATAACCCCGTGAGACGACTGGCACAACTCATCGAGGATATTCCGTTAGATCCTCGTGTGGCTTACAGACTGTGTTGTGCGCCTGTGCCGGGATCTGACTATTGCTACTCTTTTTTCCGTGAAATAGCCTTGGTGGTGTCTCGAAGGGAGGTCATGTCTTACCACGTTTTGAGTTCTCTGCTTAAATATCCGCCTCCAAAGTTACTACCATTGAGTCGTATCTCTGATTTGGAGAATATGCACGACTGTGTTGACATGTATATATGGCTCAGGTACTTCTTTATGTATTTTGTTAGTTATCGGTTTCCTATTAATCTCCCCGATGCGGCCAAGGCGAGAGAAATGTATCCTAAAATTATTAATTCAATAAATTCTATTTTGGACGTTTTGTCGACAGGGAAATCGGTTTGTATTTATTGCTGTATCTTAGAACTCCGGGTGAAACTTTGCTGATAAAAGATTGTTTGATATTTGTCTGATTTTTGACTTATAATGACTTTTTAATGTCCTTTAATAACTATTGGCTATTCATAATAGTTGGGAAATTAGGGGGATTTTAAGATTAAAAATAATTTTTAGTTTCAATAGTAAGGAATAGCACAACCATTTTTGTGTTAAGACGACGGAGAAATTTAATTAACAAATATGAGTGTTAGTGAATAAAAGAGAAATTAGAATGGCAAGTCGTATATGAAATTGCGAATCATTTCTAAGGAAGCTTTGGGCTGGTCCATTGGCACCATGTGCCCAGCATTTCGTACGAGGACCTGTAGAACATTGTTGGCTTGTTTGACATATCCGTTCACTCGACGTGGAGAACTTTTCGAATACCAAATCTCCTGAGGTGCTTCGAGAAATTGTTCTTGCCCTTTCCATCCCAGTTTACGCAAAAACTCAGATGTTGCTGGAAATGGAACAATCGTGTCGAGTTGCCCTGTGTAAAATAAAGTCTATATTGTAGTGAATTAGAATACTTTATAACCCCCGTTGATTATGTCCCTCACTAACGGAGCCGCAGATTGCATTATGTCGTCAATCAAAACATATTCCACTTCGGAATTGAGGTCGACATAAAAGGGATTCTTCCCAGTATTGATCTGCTTTGAATTTTGTACTAAAAATTTGTCATAGTAGAAAGGAGGTTCCTAGCAAATTAGCACTATCTGTAAACTTCATCCAAGTAATAATTGTAGTAGAAAGTGAGTCCAGTGAGGTTATAAAGAAGTGTATGGTATGGTGTGAAATCTGCTTTGATAACTTGGTCGAAATACTTAATAAATCACATTAAGCAAACTTGAAACGCTTGAGTGTAGTTTTTTTCCTCAATGCATTTTCGCATCAAATCTCGGTATTGGTCAAAATAGACGATTTGGTTCTCGAAAATAAGTCCACTGTTGAACAAATAGGACCCAAAATCGACCATCTAAGTTGATTATTTTTCATCGCATTACGTTGTAGGGATCAAATAAACCATTTCCAATTGCCAGTCCTTGAATGTTTATTGGCAAATTTGAGTTTTTATTATTTTCGACGATTGCAGAAAACATGGACGGAATGTATTTTCCAGCATAAGACTCCCCGGTTATGTAAAGTGGATTTCTTTTCAAATCTGAAAAGACTTGATAAAACTGTTGAGCAAAACTACGTTTTTTATCACAAAATAAAATAACTTCGATAAATATTTACCAATTTGATATTCGTTGGTTAAATAACATTCCTTAGTCGCAAAACTAAAACCACTGCCAACCTGAATTGCCTACAAATAAAACAAACTGGATTGTCGATGTACAACATTGAGAATTCATTCGTCCAACTTAAGTTCCTTCTTTTTACTGTTTTGTGAATGATAAGTCCAACTTTGTAAATCAGAATCGACTATGTAGGGACCGTTTTCTTCAAAGAGTCCGTAAAGCGAGGTACTGCCGGGTCCTCCTTGTAACCAAATCACGATTGGAGCCGATTTGTTATTATTCTGGATTGAATTTACTTGCCTACCTCGGCCATAAACAACCAAAAAAAAGTATTTCGGACACATTCGTTTTCACTGACTCTGAAATACCCTGCGTAGCTTTCAATATTTCCCACAAAAGGATCCACTCTGCTGAGTTGCCGGGCCAGGTCTGCTTGGTTGTTATTGAGGTAGTCAGTCAGGATTAGTGGCCGATCCCGGTCAACTGCGGGGGTTTGAGCCTTTTTTAGATTTAGAAATATTCCAATGCTAAACACTGAGAGCACTAAAAATATTGCAATCATTTTTTTGATTACTAACATGTTATTTCATTATGTATGTTTTGGTTTACTAACGGTTAATGTAAATTAATAAATTACATATAAATTCTCCAAATTAAAGTAAATAATCATGTACTTTCATATTATTTATTTTTACGTTCAATTTATCCGTTGTCATTTATTTCCCATGTTCTCCTGTGCTATAGACAACGCCTCTTTCCATATGCCGTTTTTTTCTATAGTGAAGATTAGTAAGAGAATCTTTAGTAGCATACTTCCAATTATCAATTTTCTCCTAAAAAATATTTGAGTTTAAATCAGAGAGAACTAAGCAGATTATATTGACAAATTGAGTCACCTCATTTGATCAAACTTATCGACCCGGTCTTTAAGGAACATCAAAAAACTCACTGAGAATTAACAAAAAAATGAATATTAAACACCACAAATATTCAAAAATGTGAATTAATTCTTTAAAATAAAAAATCCATCAATTTTTGCAGCGTTTCATGATTCTACATCACTTTCAAATTTGATTTCCTTGACTGATGATTTGCCTTCCGTGTATAAGTTTCTTTATTAACTCCGATAACTTAATGACGATGAAACCTCAAAGTTACAAAACTCTTTTTTATTATCCTCATGTGAGGTCCTCCTTTTCAAGCATTATTTTCAATGTTAATATTATTTTGAGTTTTTGACAGCACAATAACCGTGTTTCCATTTGAGTTTGATTAAACATTGTTTAAAAGTTTCCCCATTTAAATAAAGATTTAACATTTCAAGGAAAATGATGTAATATCTGTTCATTGCTGCGAAAACGGATATGTTTCTGGGTTTTACTTGGACCGTCGTCGATAGAGTGATTTTCCAGACTTGCCTTCCTCCTTTTCCCACGGGTTCAAACTGAAAATCTTACTTCAGCGAGAAAAACGATGCTCTTACTTCGGTTTTAAATGTACTAGCATCTCTGTCGTGTTTACTATACGAAATGCATTCACTCTCGTTAAAAAATTAGGTTTGAAATCGTTTTATTGTTTAAAGTGCAGTAGAAACGTCGTTGGTTTGTTTAAAACACATTTTGTCATTTCTCACAATAAAAAATCTTACATAATGTTTTTTTCCAAAACAGACCTCAAAGCCAAAGACAGGTCTATGAGGTGTACTTATTGTATCGGGATTTGAGGACGTCAGGAAAGACGATTTTAAAAAAGGACGGGTTTGGTTAAAATGCCCTATAAAATTAGAAAATATTTTTGAATAGTACATTAGAGAACATCGTGCAATATTGTCCTGAAAATACTACTTATTCTGATATTACATTTTACAAGAAATTTAAAGAGGTGGAAAATGAAACAACTCAGAAATGGTCAATAAAAGTGAAAAGAGGATTGTGGGCGTAAATTTATCTTGGATTATTAGCCGCGAAGTATTTGAAGTCTAAAAGTTGATTGATAGTTTAATTTTTTGTAAGGGTCATTATATAATAAAATTGTTTTATTAAATAAATTTTATTTGATGATGATTTGTCCATTTCTGCCACGTTGTGTCACCTCGCTGAGTTCGTCGCTAACACCCAACTTAATATATATTTCTGTCGGTGAGTGTATTCATATTTCAAGTCATAAGCCCACGGAGTATCAAATGCGCCACGCCGAAGAAGAACCAACGTGACCAACCTGTCCAGACGATTGGCTTTGAAAGGACACAGGGAAAAGTTTTTACTGAACAGTAAACTGGTGATTTGCAATTTCTGTAATTCTCCCCACGAAGCACACACAATCTGCAGTTAGTTCTTGCCTCGTTTATTTAAGACTATTGCTGGGACACTGCTCAGGAGGAAACTCTGAAAATGCAGAATGCTGTACCCGATCACTTTTACTTTGATTGTAAAGGAAAGGATTTCCGTTTCCTTTACGAGGGAGAGGAAGGGGATTCCAATGACAACGCCCTCACCGTCCGCATGAAGGGGAAAAGACCCCACATTTTCTCCCGTTTTGAAAATTATAATTCAACTTCTCATAAATATTAATGCTTTTAATTTTTGTTTGCTGTATACTAGTCAAATAAACATACGAGTATATTTATCTTTACAGCGGCAGTTTCAAAATATGAAATAAATTCCTAATCTAATTCATTGAAAAACCGAAAAAATTAAGAGTGTATATTTTGAGTGAAGGACTGATAATCGAGAGTGTCGTCCTCATTCCTCCTCATACGCGACATGCAATAATTGGCCAGATCTTCAGGCAAATAACTCCTCAACTCGTCAGTGGTGATGAATGACTACAGTCAGGGCAACTCACTCACCTTCCCATTAGCCAGGACACGGAACGACCGATACACCTTCTCAGGCCTGTCATACACCTCCCTCATCATCCAGTCAAGGAACGCCTCCAAGTCGACATAACCAGTCCCCTCCCTGTCCAACATGTTGGCCAACTCACCAAATTGATTCGTATTCTGAAATAACCACACCAACCCCAACATTGACGCCAAGACTGATCATACATGAATCAAACTGGTCGTAGTCCAGTCTCCCGTCCTTGTCGTCGTCAAAGTACTCGAAGGAAGTCACGTAGTTGGCCCTCTTCTCCTCGTTCATTGCCTTCTCTGCGGAAATGGCATGTTTCGTGTTCTCAATGTCGGACAATCGTTTCCTCACTCCACTTTTCAGATTATCGTAGTCAATTCTCATTTTCTGTCGAATAGAGCACAACACCCGACCTGGATTGAGTAACTTGTATTCCGAATATTCTTGTACTCCGCCAACTCCGCATAACAACTCTCTCCCACTCTCAACTGCTCTTCAAACAAGTCCACCTTCTCCTCAAGAGCCCTCAACAGCCCCAATTGAGTATCACCACAGTCTATTTCGAATATATTGGTGGACTGCTGGATTGTCTGACACATCCACTCATTCGCATAAACACAAAAGTTAGAGAGAGTCTCCTTCAATTGCTCAATCTTGTCATGCGTGAGTGCGTCCTTCATCAACACAGCCCTTCTCCCCTCCTTCAATTTGAACATTCGTTCCCACGACTCCTCAATGGACTACACATTACACTCACTCTCAACATCAAATGACACACACGTGTAATCAACAACACTCATCCACTCTACTTTCCTCATCTCATCCCTCAACTGACGAATCCCATTCAGCTGAGTGGCCGCGTCATTCAGGTTATCTTCGAACTGGTCTAATCGGTCAATCAAATGCCGGGCATCATCCCCCGTCCTTATTATCAACGTCCCCTGCATGTCCTCAATCACCGAATCCAGCCATTTTTTGAATTTCTAAGCTGACTACCCCCCCTTACATTAGCGGCCACTGCATAGTCCATGCTAATCTTGTCGGCTGCATGACACCTCTCCATCATGTCCTACCATGACCCCACCACACTACCCTTATGTCCTTAAGCAGTGAGTCACATTTCTTCACCAACGAGGAGTATCTCCCCGTCAACCTAACCCTCACTCTATCCACCGACTCCATGTCCTCGTAGTCGTGAGACCTGCCGTTATGACCACTCGTACTTCAAAAACAGACACATGTCCTCGAATTCGTCCAACGTGGCATTCGTCTGATCCTCCACTTCACCCGTCAGACACGCGAGGACTGTCTCCACTCTATTCAACATGACTGGCCCTTCCTTCCACTGAAAGTCCTCCATTCGGGGCAGTTCACTCTCCCTCATATCCAACCACAACTCATATCCCTCACACAGACGATAGTACTTCTCAGTCAAGGATGACCACTGCTGCAGTCTGGAATATCACAATCTACTCGACCTGTTATACACACCAAATATCCATTCTTCGTACTCCACGTCAATCCTGTCCAGCACACCCCAATTGGTGGAGACTTGCTCAGAATATCGGGCAGTATTCACAACCAAGTTCTCCAATTCCGTCTTCTCGCGGTATTTCCCAGGCTTCTCATACACCGAATATTCGGCGAATTTCTCCATTCTCTCCACAACATTATCCAAAGAGAGATTGCCACTCTTCTCACTGAACAACTCGACCTTGGCCTGGATCCAGGCAAGTAGCTATGAAGTAACAATAACAGACAAACAGAGACACACCTCTCCTCGTAGGATGAGACCACTGCCTGAGCATTCACAGAGTCCATCAAGAAAGAACAAACGTCCAATGCCGCCCTTTTGATCTATGCAATCAAATATAAGAATAACCAATTCCTGTGATATGAAATGATGGTAGTAGGAAGACACATAAGTCATCACGGAATTCTCGTCCACCTTCCCAGAACGAAGCATGTCTGGCAGGTTGACAAGGATAGGACTGACCTTCCGGATCCAACATTGAAGGAATGTCCAAACACTCCTCAGCCACAGAAAACGCAAGCTTAAGGTTATCGAGAGGGCAATCAATCTACGGTCACTAATCGGATGCTAACTCGAAGGAGACTGAAATCGAGCAAATCTGGTCGATGTTTGTGGATTAAGGCCGCAAAAGCCAGTCCGTTTTTAAAACTGGTGTGGAAATTCTGGACATCCACACCCTCATAACCCGCCGTCTTCCTTTGACACCACAAAAGAAGTCCATCTTTGGCAGAACTTTCTAGAACATTCTGGAAATTGGGAGAACCTTCTATTTTGATGTCCTGAATAGCAAAACGGAGAATGATAGTCCAAATCATCCCCAATGTCATTTTAATATTTCCGTCCACAATTTCTGAGAATTTAAAGGATTTGTACACCTTCTGCCCCAATCGAAATCAGTTTGACCCCCTTGTTCTCGATGAATTTGAGTGCCATGTTGACATTAGCTATTTTATGGAATCTCATGTTTCGTGTCTCTGGGGAAGGCAGCTTTTCATTCGAGATGACTTCCAGGAGTTTGATTAGTTGTAGTCCATCTGTAAAATCAGAGTCAAAGTCGTCGATTTGGGTGTTGATTTTGCGGAGATGGGAGTTACACCAGGCAGTGAAAGCCTGTTGAGTTATTAATTGGCAGGTCTTACTCTTTTTTGCTGTTTTTCCCAGGATGGGTCGAATATATCTGGTCGGGATTGAATACGCTCTAAACTTTCCATGTCACACTAAAAAAATCAATCTGAATCTTTTATAAAGTGCGCAAAACAAGTAGGTTAGACACTTAATAAATATTTTTTTGTATTAAAAAATATTAAAAAGAAGATTTTAATTAATATATTTAGTCAAAAATGAATTTTTGAAGATCGGAGCTCATCTGAGACTAGGTCTGGAAATATGTTAGCCTTATAGTTGAGTTTGATGAGGGAATTCATGTCTTTGCGTACAAGCTTCATCGTGAAGAGAGCACTAGTTGAAAATCTTAATTTTTCCTCAAACAAATCTTAATACAGTGCGACCTCGAATTGGGGAAATTTTTCCCCAATTTTGAGGTTTTCCCCCAAAAAAAGGTTTTTCATTAAATTTAGGTCTCGCCTGTTCGATATCTCTCTTAATAATATAACCGAGACGGATAACTACAATTTTTATTTTTTAATAAAAAAATCAGTTAATTTTAATCGAGTGTTTTGTTTTTTTCGCATCGAACTCATAATATTTGCTTTGAATCTGAATAGATCAAGTACATTTTCCGGAGTCTCTTGCTTAATAACATTTAGCAGCATTGTGAATGCGCATTCCGCATTGTTTATAACTTGTTGATCATCCAAATGTTCCATAAATTGTTCGCTGTAGTCCTCTTCATCACTACTGTTATCATCCCAGAAACTCTTCAAAATCGCATTTTCCACAATACCGGAATTAATCAGACTTTCTTCGATGTCCTCTTTTTCCCGACAGTCATATTCCATAGCTTTTTCAAAGCAATGTTGTATTGAAGTGTCTGTAATCTCGTCCCATGCCAATTTCGAACATGAAATAGCATCCAATATTTTGATTCCCTTTATTGCTTCATCTATTTGCCCTGCAGGATTTTTATCATAGATAATTGTTTTCATAATCCAGTTATTAAAATGATTCTTAAATGCCTTTATTATCCCTTGGTCACATGGCTGAATTAAGGAACTTGTATTTTTTGGAAAAAATATTACGTCGACGTTTGAAAGTTTGAGAGAAACAGCATGACAAGTTGCATTATCAATTAACAATGCTATTTTCCTTCTTTTCTCTCTCATTTCCTCGTTAAATCGAGATAACCAATTTTCAAAAATATTTTTTGTCATCCAGGCTTTGCACGAAGCATCATATTCAATGCCAATTTCTCTCAGATTCACACCTTTTAATACTCTTGGTGACTTCGTACGCCCAATTATAAGCGGTTTATATTTTTCTCCTGTGTAACTGCAACACAAAAGAAGTGTCATACGTTCTTTTCTTATTTTATGTCTGCTGTGTGACTCATTTTTTTCAACAAAACTCTTTTTGGAAATTTGATTTTTAAAGTAGTAGAAATTGGTTTCTCCGTAACCATAATTCGTTTAGTCTTTTAAGAGCAAAAGTTGCTAGTGATTTTCTTTGTAGTTTATCCTCTTAATATCATCAAAGAGTGCCAAGTTTCTTTGTATGCCTTCATTTTTCATCGTTTCGTTGTTTGCATTCCCTAACTATTGTATATTTTTTTATTTTAGCGTTAATTTTTAGAAATGAAATGCGTTGGCCAGTTTACATCTGCGTAGATGACTTTTGCTATATGCCTGGGGATATTATTCCTGTCTTTAGTAGAGTTCCCTCCAGATATGTGACGAACAAAACCGACGATAGAGTGTCTTCTTATGGATGTTCTTGTTTGTTCCAAATACTCTAAATTTCTGTTTTTTCAACTAAATAAATACAGTGAACAAAAAGTCATGGAACGCTTGCATATTTTGACTGCTTCCAATCTTTTTTATAAGGATAAATAAGCTGCTGACATTCAATTTTCAGTTTCCTTAAACCAACTTTCATTTTTAAAATTTTCCATAAATGTTCAATGGGATTGAGGTCTGGTGATTGGCTTGGCCATTCCAAAATATCTACTTTGTTCCTTACTAACTATTCAAAAGTCATTTTTGACTTATGTTTTGGGTCGTCTGTTGATGACAAACAACCCCACAGCATGATATTTCCTTCCCCGTGTTTTATGGTGGCTATTCTGCATTTTTGGTTATACGCCCGATTGGATTTATGCCAAATTGAAAGCGTGTAGTTCAGTTCGAAAAGTTCTATTTTTGATTCGTCTGACCATAAAGTAATCTTTAAATCATCAGCCAATTCTTTTCGAGTAATTCTTGGTTTTGTATTGACTATTTTTTTATATAAAGAGAAAGAAAGTTGAGTTATTTTCTTCGGAGCATCTGATCTTGGTCGATTAATGACAGTTCCGTCTTGTTTCCACCCGACAATAATATTCCAAACAATACTTTTTGGCAATTTAGCAATCTCTCCATAACTTTTACCTCTTTGGTAATGCCGTTACAACTCATTGTTTTAGGTTCATAGAATCCTCTTTTCGAGTCGACATGATAATTTTAATAACGAGCAACAAATAAAAGTGTATTTATACTAATCAAAATCTATTAATCAATTTTATTGAAATTACGACTAATCAATCATTTAAAGAAAAAAGAAGCTACCAAAAGATAATCATTCATATTCTATTGCAGAAAATCCATATTTCTTTGATAGTCCCATCACTTTTTATATTAAAGTGCAGTTTCAATAATATTTATTTGAATTTCATGAAAATAATTAATAGAAAATTGGATATTATAAAAGTTATAAAAGCTATCAAAAGAGAGCGTTAAGATTTTGCAAATTCCCCGTTTTATGTAAGCGGATTAATTTTTCAATTTTAATTCTCGAGTGTTTTTCAAGAGTTTTGTTTAGAATATGAATAATGAGTTCTCGAAACTCTGAAGAAGCGTATTTTGTGAGTTCTGCATTAACATTGTCTGCCCTAATTATTTATTTATTATGAGTATTATAAAAAGTTTAAAAAATTGTATAAAAATGAAACTAAGTGAATATTATTGTTTTAAAAATTTAATTTATAACTATAAAATTTAGTTTCTTAAATAAATTCTTTTAAATCAAATGCGGTTGAATTTTTGCATTTTAAAGATATAAGCGTCTGTCACACACCCATTATGACAAACACACAAGAAAACTCAGAAATAATAAGTTTCCAGCCCTCTAACCTCACCAATATAGGAACATTCAATGGACTAACTTCCCCCCTGGTCATAGCCATGGTAGGTCTCCCTGCACGTGGAAAAACTTCATTGGCCAAGAAAGTGACTCGATTCCTCAATTGGAACGGCTACCTCACCCAATGTACTCCACAACCAATATTCTCAGTTTTCAGCATCTCGTCCTACGTCCTGGCCATTCTCCAGAAACTGGGAAGAAAGAATTCTGCAGACTTTTATGACCACACCAACACCTCAGCCCAAAACATCCGCCAGTTGGTCTCCCATTCCATCATACTTAGTGAGGCACTCCTTCAAGTACTCCAAGACGTAGTCACCTGGTTCGAAGGTTCTGGAATTGTGGCAGTTGTGTTGGTGTTGGTCTAATTAGGTGGTGGATGGGTCACAGTACTCCAGAGAGCGGAGGAAGTTCATGTACGACTACATAGTGGGGGACCACGCCTACCAACTGATGTGGATTGAGTCCATTTGTGACATCCCCAGCATCGTGAAGGCCAATATCCTGGTTCCTCTGGTCTGTAATGGCAGGAAGTGAAAATCCCGAATTCCCACAACATATTCGACTGCGACCGAGACAGGGCAGTGGAGGAGTACTTGCACAGGATCAGTCACTACGAGGCATTCTACGTGACCCTGGCAGCCGACGAGTCCGAGGAGAATTATTCCTACATTAAAATATTCAACCAGGGGGACAAATATGCAGTCTCCAACATTCGGGGTAATGCGGGCTACTTTATGGACAGGATTCCTTCCCAGTAAGGTCGTGGCTTATTTGATGAACATTCGGGTACAGCCACGGACGATATACATCACCAGGGTTGTCTCTTTGTCTAATATTCAGCACGGGGAAAGTCAATATAACCTCACGGGGCAGATTGGTGGAGATTCTGATCTATCAGAATTGGGTTTTGAGGTGAGTGATTTGACATATTCGCAGTTCTCGAGAAAATTGGCGGAGTTTGTGGTGGCGGAGGGTCTTTCTGACCTCGAGGTGTGGACGAGTACTCTCAAAAGGTCCTACCAGACTGCTCATTCCATACAAAACACGTCCATCAAACGTTGGAAGGCTCTCAATGAGCTCTACGCTGTTGTAGTTGCCCTTTATGGAACAGGGAGCCTGCGATGGAATGACTTATCGGGAGTTCTCGGAGAAGTATCCTGAACAGTACAGACTGAGACAGATTGACAAATGTAATTTCCGGTATCCTGGGTGTGGGGAGTCCTACATTGATTTGGTCCATCGACTGGAGGGAGTCATTATGGTTGTATTCCGTGGGGTATGGTGATTAGGAACTGGAGAGACACACAAACGTGATGATTATATCCCATCAGGCTGTAGTTCGGTGTCTGCTGGCCTATTATATGGACACTAAGCATGGTTGTTCCCTTTATATAGTCCAGATGACATTCCCTACATTAACGTGCCTCTCCACACGGTTTTGAAACTCACCCCTCTGCCCTACACCTGTAAAATTGAGTTCATTCCTCTCGACACGGCACCTCCCGTGGACACATATCACCCCAAAGTATAGTCGTTATCCATTTAACTTGATTAACGTGAAATAAAGAATCGTTATTCGATTTATTTTGGAAAATCGTTATTAGTCCGATATTGATCAATAAGCTGTTAATTCATAATTCTTAGCTCCATATTTCCGTTTGTATTATGTCGAGTAAGGGTTGATGTGTAAGCTGATTAGTCCTCCTCAATACATGTTTTGGTATAGTCGCCATAAGTAATTTCTTCCTCCGAATAGCCGAGTATGCCTATGGTTGTACAAGGTCGAATAACACACAGGAAATACCATGTTTGCGCAATGTCCCAGACAGCCTAAGGTCACAGTATATCTCCTCGTGTCCTCAGTCGTGGGGTTTCTATTTTGGCTCTACATAATGTACGACGGAGGACACGAATTCGCCAAAAAAATAACTTCCCGATCCAAGTCGAACACATTCCGAGGAGTCATTTTGGTCCCACTACTTTTGACCTCGTTCGTATGGCTAATCATGGGTGTTTTCTTTATTATATATCTTAGGGAATACGTGGGTCATTTCTATCAAACACGACCACGAACTTGCATCAGAAAGGTTTATAGACGGCGTCCCCGCCAATCCAAAGTACTGCGCTCCTGAGTTGTACAATTTTGCTTTTGGGTCACTCGTGGCCGAATGGGTGTATCTTGTCCTGACGTCGTTCGTTATACTTTCTTTGGGATTTGCTCATATATGCTAATTACTAAAATCTAATTAATCACATAATTGGACTCTCTTTCAATAATATTTCCAACTGTATTCATTTTATATTTTCCTTTCGGCTTTCCTCTCCAGATAAGGAAAATTACTCATCTCCTTTAACTTTTATAACATTCAAAGTTTCTCTCCTTATGCATTCATAACTTAATTGCTGTAATTTTCAATTTTCAGCCCAATCCGTGATGTGTAGGACTTGATTACATGGCTTATCACGGTCTAGTCTTATGTTATTCGATACAGTCGAATGAATTATTTATATTGTTTAGTTTTTTATTTTAATTTAAAACCAGATATGCATAAATTTCATAACTTCATTATTCGTCGCAAAACTTTTACTAAATCTTGTTTTATGTATTAAATTTAATTACCGTAAATGTGGTTTGTCTGACTCACCGTTATCCGAAAAAAAGGCCACCTTTTTCTGAAAAATGCATATTTACCAATTTCTTGTTGAGCTTTTATAATTGAAGGAAACAACTAACAATTAACACCGAAAATAGTTAAGTTCCAGCGGCGAGGACGCAGTGTGCGTTGCCCCGAACAATGGCCAGGCCGATGCGCTGGCGGAACCAATTTGATACAGTCGACTGAATTATTTATATCGCCGCTGGAACTTAACTATTTTCGGTGTTAATTGTTAGTTGTTTCCTTCAAAAAAGAAAAAAAAAAAAAAGCTTTTATAATTGATTCTGAATTTAAGAAATTAATAATTGGGTTATATACAAAAACAAGAAAGAAATTAAAGATAGCTAAGTTAATTAAAGGCCACACGAGGCACCCGGCCAGCCTTGCGAATGGCGAAGCCGTTCCCTCGGATCACAGCAATCGACAGACGTTCCAGGAGCCAAGAAAACTATCTTGGATCCTGGCTAGTCCTTGAAATCTGTCGACCGAGCGAGCGAAGGAAGCGGAGTGTCTTGGGGCCGAAGATCCCGGAGGACTCCACGGCAATTGGAATAAAGAACAGCGAGTTGGAGAGGTGGCCGTACTTGAGAATCTTTCGCTCCTCGGCCTGCCTCGAAGCGTGCCCAGGATTGGCGGCGGACAGAGCGAGATTTCCCAGCGAGAACGTGTCCGAACAGGTAGAATCCCAAATAAGGGATTTCCCCTGCTCGTATGGGAAGGTGGACATGCCGTCTGGGCGTTTGCCATCCCCTCTATCCAATCCAACAGGTTCAAGGATTGACGGGATGCCCGTTTAAGCGAGGGCTCTCTGCATGATCGAGTTGAGTTCACAGTGACGCGGGGCACGACCGGCACTCCGCCGGCAAGCGAGGGGATGCAAACCGTACTCGTCAACAGTTCCCCCACAACGGCATTTGTGCGTCTGGCAGATTTAAGAAATATGCTGACAGGGAATGTTAATGTCTTATTAAAAACCGATCTAATCAAATTCTAGAATGAAATGAATAATTTATCAAAAACATTTTTGTATCCGTAGAAACCAAAAATGGTAAAAATATAGACCGTTTAAAAATAGAGTGAGAATTGTCCATCACAAGACTCAGTGGAGGACGAGCAATTCGAAAAAGAGCAGCTCTGTATCAACAACGCCCTTTTTAAAGAACTCGAAAACGACTTTCAAGAAGTAAAAGTCACCTTCCTTCAGCGTAGGTTCTTAAAGAGTTATTCGGCGACTCCTCCCTCGACAAATTTCGCGTCGAATATGAAAAACTGCACACAACGCTGGTCAACTCGCACGAAAACGAAATTCGCCTTATGCAAAAATGTCGAGAACTGAACGCAGAATTGATAGGAAACACAACCAAAGTAGCTGATGCCATGCGAATCGCAAAAAACGACCAAGAAACGATTTCTTCTTTAAAAATGGTGGTCCCTTGACATGAAAGTCCAGGAAATCGAGAAAGCCTGGAAGATCGTGGACGCTGCTCAACAACGGGAGATTGACAGTCGTGTTTTAATCAAAAATCTCGAGGACGAAATCAGCGATCTCAGCCACCAAATCGAGGAGTCGGGAATGGCCGTGGGACAACGAGTCAAGTTGGTTTTTAAGAACTAACCAGTGTTACCGACCTGATCAACGTCAAGACTGACTTGATCAACGAACGAGACGGACTCCTTACACAAATCGGGGACCTTCGAAAAAACGAAGAAAAGATTCGTCATGCGAATGAAACCTTGGAAAAACGGATTTTGGAGGTTCAGGATGAGTCCAATGAAGTACCCTCAACGGTCAATGTGTAGTTAAGACAAGACTTGCGGAACGCTGAGACGGAATTGCAGAACGAGAAACGTCGCAAAGAAAAGACTGAGCGAGTTCTGTTGGAGAAAATCGAAACTTTGAATGACCAAGAAAAAGAAATAAAAGAACTCCAAACTGAAATTGAGACTTTCAAAGCCAATTTAAAAGTCAAAGAACAGCTGGTCAATGATCAGAAGGTGACTGAATACACTCACTGTTAGCTGACACACGATCAACTCAAGAACGAGTCGGAGATCATGCACACGCGCTACAAAAAACTGCATCAGGAATCGGAGACTCAGCTGGTCATGTTGGAGAAGCTCTCCGCAGAAAACTCGTACAAAAACACGACTTTGAAGGTACACATTAAAATTGAGTGTTAGCAACTGACCGACGAGATGACCGGACTCAAAAGCGAGTTCAACAAAATCCGCAAAAATCGAGACAATGTCTGCAGAAAACTGCAAAACTTGGAAAAGGAAAAGGAGGAAGTCGAGGCCAGCAAGGCTCCACTCAAGTATCAGATCTCCACAATGGAAAAGGAGATTATCGAACACAAAAAGAAACTCGACTCTGAAAAAAAATTCATTGATGACGTGACCAAAGAACGGGAAATTTTGAAAAAAGTCGAAATTTGAATTCTATTAAAGAATTTGATAAAATCGAATACTTCGCTGGAAAAGTATGCCTCGTTGGTGCAAATCCACGACAAGCGGAAACGGTCCCTGGAACAGGAGGTCGAGGTGTACCGCGAAGAGGCAAACAAGCAAAGGAAAATAATATTTCAATTGGAGAAAGAGCGGGACCGATATATCAACGAGGCCTCTGACCTCACTCAGAAGGTCGAGTTGTGAATGATGAGGTCAGGTCTTGACTCAAATGGAGGAGATCAAAATGAAGGAGATGCAGATCTTTGATTATAAGAAGATGATTGCCGAGGGGGAAGTCAAACTAAAACAGCAAAAAAATCTCTACGAAGCAGTCCGCAGTGACCGAAATTTGTACAGCAAAAATTTGATCGAATCACAAGTCTCAGATGTGGATAATATAGTAGGACGAAATCTCCGAAATGAAGAGGAAACTAAAAATCATGAACCATCAAATCGACCAACTGAAGGAAATGATCACCTTCAAGGAACAGGCCCTCATTGCCGAACACAACAATTACGTCAGAATCGAAAAAGAAAAAGAAGCCCAAAAGATTCAGCTGCAAAAACTGAAGGACACACTCAACGAAAACAAAGTCATCATCGAAGAGCAGGAGATTGAGGAGGCTCGTCTCCAGAAAATAATCAACGAGGCTGACTCAGAGTACCTCAGACAAAAGAAGGAACTTGACCAAGTTGATAAGTTTTTTACAAAAAGCAAAGGTCATTTCGGAAAGGGACATTTTGGGGTCTCAGCTTGTGAGGAGAAACGACGAATTGGCTTTGCTTTACGAGAAAATAAAAATTCAATCGTCGACGTTGCAGAAAGGGGAGGTTCAGTACACACAGAGGGTGGAGGACATCCGTGTCCTCAAACTGGAGATCATGCGACTGAGAAGTGAGCAGATCACTTTCAAAAAGACTTTGTCGAACTATGACGAAATAAGGCACTTTTTTCTATTCACGTGCAGAAACGAGGTGTTTGTCCTCCAGAAGCAGTTGGTGATGGAAAAAAACAGAGCCAGAGTGTTAGAGGAAGAGTTGGACAAGCCTCTCAACGTCCACCGTTGGAGAAAGCTTGAGGTCTGGCAAATCGATGACTTTTAGGGAAGTGACCCTGCGGCCTTTGAAATGATCAAAAAAGTTCAGTCCTTGCAAGTGAGACTCATCAAGAAGACCGAGGAAGTGGTCTGCAAAGAACAGCAAATTCGAGAAAAGGAAAAGCTTTATTTAGAACTTAAAAAAGTTTTGGCTCGTCAGCCTGGTCCGGAAATGGTCGAGCAAGTGCAACTGTACCAAAGGTCTTTGAAGGAAAAGAGCAAGCAACTCAAAGTAGGGATCTCCTCTGACTTTAGTCGCTGACCGGGGAACTCAACATGTACGAATCGCAAGTGCAGGAGTACAAATATGACATTGACAAGTTGGGAATGGAGTTGCAGACTATCAAAAAAAAGTACTACAGTCAGCGCAAAAAAGAACAGGAAGAAAAGTAATTTATTTATATTTTTGGGTAGAGAAAAAGAGACGCTGATTGCCAGGATTAGCAACAAAAACAACATTATGCCGCAGATCAACGAACGGGCTAAATTCGTGGGAGGAGGCTTCAGCATGAACCCTCAACGTTCTACAGCAGCTACTCATTAATATCACTTAATAATCCTAACAAATCATAAATAATACAAAATAGACTATATTTGTCTGTTGACTTATCCTAGGAGGTAGACATTATGCATTCTTTAGGTTGGACATGCTCATGAAGAGACACAGGTGGGTCATACAGATTTCCAGAAGGTAGGTTGACTGATCAATACCTTCATTATTTGTACAATCAAAAGATTGGGTACTTTTAAAACTTATCATTTTAGTACTCAATCCGTGTTTCCAAACATTATTTTCATTGTAGTTTATATCATTTATACCGTCTTTTTTGCATTAAATATATTTCGCCTTCTTCTGCAATATATGCGCACTCGAAAATGTAAATAACGTCGAGATTGTTGATATATTTGTTGGCATTTATTGAAATTCTATTACATTTATGGTCCACTGTTTTATTTGACGACTTACATCGAAGGTACTTTTAAGAACTCTACAAAATATGTTTCTGTTTTGGGAAGCATGATTAGGGATGTAGAAATATTTCGCGACTAAAATTTATCAAACAACATTTTTCTGCTTTGAACTCAAGACATAATTTTTTGATAAAAAGTGTTTATTTGTCTATTAAAGACATTTATGAACGTTTAAAAATTAATTTTATAGTTTAAAATTTATTGTTAGATTCCAGCAGAGAGAGATCAAGTCAGAAAGCAAACTTGGTGCAACCCCTGGATATCGTCCTGTCCAAATGGATGTTGTAGATCTGCAAATCAGGAATCTCAATTCCCTTTCGACTCGACGATTTGATTGAAAGTAATCAACCTGAATGACAGTTTAGCCTTCAAATAAGGAATGCGAGGACCCAATGACCCACAAACAAAAACCTGGAGGGGCCTTGTAGCATCGGGAGTCTGTACTTCTGGTACATGGGTAGTACTCCCAGCCAAAAGTCAAGGTAGGGAAAGAGACTAGAGAGAATTGTTTGGTTATTTCTACATACAGATTACTTCCAAAGTGGAAACCGACGACCCCAAAAGAAAGTTTATTTAATTCAGATTCGATATTTTTAATTCATTTACATTTCCATTCTGTTTTCTTGCGGGCAATATTCCTGTACACTATCGAATTCACTTGAACCCTATAAACAAACAAAGGCTTTACCTTTTAAGAGGTCAACTTCAAAGAGGACCTGCAGGACTACTTTTCCAATTCTTCCGTGATCATGAAAAGAACTCTTGTTATTGCCAGAGGAAAGATGGGATTCTGAGAGGTGTTAATTCAAAAACACATTTGGCCACAATCGCGAAATACATCACGCGAAAATCCACCATCCTAGAAATTGGGAACTTTGACTTGAACATCCTGAGAGAATTGCAAAAGAAACCCTTTGATTGAGCAAATAAAAAACCATTGAATGCAATTCGTTTTGATTCTTTAAATGATCCCAGACGCTTTATTTAAAAACTTCTTTTATTTGGACTTTTAATTTTAAATTTTCGGCGCCTTTGAGCTGACCCTTAGACTCTCGACTAGCCACTCACCCTTGCTAGCATTTAATCTTTTCTATTAAATGAATTCATGAATAATGTATCAATTATAGTTTTGACAATGATAGAACATACAAAGGCTTCAGTACTATGCAGAATACTTAGTGATCGGGACTAATTGATTACATTTAAGAATGAAATTGTGTGGAAATTGACCAAAACCAAAAATCAAATCACAAAAATAAAGCTTTAGAAATATTGTTTCTGATTTACCTTTTTCACATTAAGTTTAATTTTGTCTATATGTCGTATCTATATAAGTAATTTTTTTGTCTTTATCTTCAGATTGCACCACATTGTTTTTTTAATTTTATTTGTTGAAATTATTCCCATCTTTATCTCTTATCCATTCTTTGAAATATTTGAGCTTATGAAATTAGTTAAAAATGCTTTCTTAAATTGTAATTCTTTTAAAGTAATTTTTCAAATTAATTTTAAATTTTAATTGGTATAATCAGCGACAAAGTTCAAGTAAAGGTCATTCAATTAAAAAAACAAACTAATTATGACGTCTTTTTTCTTTATTATTGCTAATTCTCACTTTCTTAATCCTTTTGTTTTTATTGATATTTTCCTTCGAAACTTTGTTCATTTCTTAAACAATGATTTGTCCCTCCATTAAAAGTCAAAATTCAAAGCACAGCTGCCAAATAGATTGACTGCAATTGCCCCATCCGTGTCCCGACAATGGATACAGAGAAAAAGAAGAAAGCATATTTTGATTTCTCTCCCGGAGAATGAATATTATTTAGTCACACTAGATCAGTTCGAAAATGTGTCCCCGCGTGTTCCGCCCCAAAAACGACTTCCACCCTAATAGTCATTCCATCTGGGTGTTTCCAGTCGTAAGTCTCCCAACTTGTACTGTGATTAGGACGTTTATAATGTAAACTGGGAAGGAACATTTATTTATGGACACGTTTTTGCAATTACCGACTTTTCAGACAGTGAAAAACAACATCCTTAGAACATTAGGAAATAAAATTAAAATATTATTTGTATACTTTTTCTTAAGTTTATGATTAATTGAATAAATTGTAATTTGTGTTAGTTGTGGTGATGGACTTCCAACATCGTCCTGGAGCGAAGACAGGGTCTGGTGGAATAGCCTCTGCAGCAGATGCCAATCGAGATCGACGAGAAAGACTGCGTCTGCTTGCCTTGGACACAATCGACCTGGACAAGGACCCCTACTTCATGAAGAATCACAATGGCAAGTTTGAGTGCAAACTGTGCCTCACTCTCCACGAGAACGAAGGCAGTTATTTGTCCCACACACAAGGAAAGAAGCACCAAGCCAACTTGTAAGACCCCCTTTAATTTCAGAGGAGAACGTGCAGCCAAGGAGTCCCAACAAGAGGTCCGTGCCCCCGTGGCAGTCCAGCCCCAAGTGGAGATCAGAAAGTTCGTGGCGATCGGCCGTCCTGGCTATAAAGGTACTTCTCTGTGCTCACCCAGTCACCAAACAACGGGACCCCATGACTGGCCAGCAGAGTCTGCTCTTTCAGATTGATTACCCCGAAATAGCACAGGGCATTTCCCCCCGTCACCGATTCATGTCGGCCTATGAACAGAGAATTGAGGTGCCGGACAAGGCATGGCAGTACGTGCTGTTTGCAGCTGAGCCTTACGAGACGATTGGCTTTAAGGTGGCAGTTGGGTGGGCTAAATTAGATTCCTAGTAGGGAAGTGGATAAAGGACAAAAGACGTTCTGGACTCACTGGAATTCCAATTCCAAGCAACTGTTTTTCCAGTTTGCCTTCAAGTTGGAGATGTACGGGAGGGAGGAGTTGGCCTATCAAATGGCCTATGCCCCCAATCAGTTAATGCATAGTGCTTACTATTCTTGATTTGATGTCTTTTTGTTTTTTTCTTTGAGTATATTTTAAAAAGATTACTCAAAACGGCCAGGGAGACTTTTTGGAGATTTCTTTTCAAGCCAAATGACAACTTGATTTAGCCTAAAAATTCTTTTTGCTTAAAGAAATGATATTTTTTATTAATCATTGGCGACAACATTAGGACTTTGAACCGTCGAGATGTCCTGCCTCGAAAAGTGTGGTACGTATTTGTTTGTGGGAGAGAAGCAATGTTAGTACATCGAGGATGAAGAGGCAGGTGTAGATTGGACTTGTAAAAAAATATCTCCATTCTAAATGTCATTGCAGTAAACACGCTTCTGTCCACACCTTAGGATGAATAGTTCTGCGTAAAACTACAATTTTCCTGTTTTGAAATTAGTCACTACGGAATACACCAATTCGTGTGTACCAGTGGTTTATTGTGGATACAAAGCAGTTGGGTAGACCAGCGAAAGCTGCGGGATGTAATCTAAGAATTTGTGTATGACAGGTCATAGAATGCGACCAAGTGAATAGAGACCTTGCCTATTTTAGTAGTAATCAGAGGCTAAGCCTACTGTTTAAAGCAGGGGTTCTCAACCTTTTTAGCTCAAGGGCCAAATCGGTTATTAAGATTAGCTTCGCGGGCCGCACAAAAAATATATTATATATTTTTATATTTTCTAAGAGCCTCGGAAATGACGCCGGCCAATCAGAACATGGAATCCTACTTCTGCTCATTAAATAAAACGGCATATAGGGGCCGACAAAGAACAACATTACCGACTACGCTCGACCATGATCTCACGTCGATTGGAAGGAAACTGAAATCGGCCGATGATCTGGACGAACTGAGATACCTCGCACGTAACAGGGAAGCGTGGATACGACTAACAGAGCGTATCCTGAGTCGGATGGCAAAAGTGGAATCTTAATTAACTTTTTGATTCCGCAAGATTGCTTTAACAATAATAATTTTCCATTTTACTAAATATTGATTCGCATAAATATGTAGATTCATATATGCATTGTGTGTTATATTTTGAAATTTGTCTTGAGGAATTAATTCGTAAAAATTAATAATGGACGCATTTTTGAACAATGCCGCCAGTTCTATATCATGTTGTAAATTAATGAGTTCTAGTTGAAACTTTGCAGGCGGATCCTTAATTTCCACGCTGAATGGAGTTGCGAATATTTTCATTAAAGGAATGAATTTTTTAAAATTCTAAAAATTAAATTTATATAAATGTACCTTAAAACGTGCTTCAAATTGATTAATGAAATCACCAATTATGGACATGTTTAACCTTAAGAATGAATAATTAAATTTAAACATTATTAAAAAATTAAAAAAGTTAGTTACTCTAGAGGGGCCGCAAAAAAAATCTTGGGGGCCGCATTTGAGAACCGCTGGTTTAAAGCCTACTGGGAGTTGGAAAATAATATGTCGCGCCCCACGCTGGCGACCAAGGTGACCTACATAGTTGACAGCGTGACCTACATGGTTTGACATTCAATTAAAAACGAAAATAATTTATTATAAAAAGGTTTTAGCGTCATTTTAATTAAAAAAATGGAATCTTCCAAAAGATGTTGTATTAGTATAGTCTCAATCCTTAGGTTACGTGAAAAATGACAGTGAATACCAAAATATTGTAAATGCACTACTCCAAATACCCAATTTATGATAATTGATGATCGGTATATTGATATTCCTAATTCATAGTCTCTAATTAAAAGACGATAATAATCAAAAACACGAATTGGTTATCTGTTTGGAGAATGAAATGGAGATGAAGACACTGGCATTCGCTATTCACCAAGAATGCCACTGGGGAATACTAAAGCTTCATAAGAATTGCTGTGAATTTTATTTTATTGTGAAACGCCTTATTATCGGACAAATTATAAAAGACTGCGAAATTTGTAAATTTGCTGCGCCTTTGAAAGTATTTTTCATTAAATTTAACACTGTGATTCATGAAATACTTGGTTATAATCTTATTTATAATTTAAATGAAAATATTGAGGCATCGTTTGTCCAAGATGAACTTAATGGTAAATTTACGATGTATTTATTTTTAGAAACAAATAATAAAATTTTTAATTTCACTCCTCCAGACATGAATTCATCTTATTTTAAAAGAATGAATAAAAAGATGGGAGTACACAGGTCAAAATATGATTTTGAAATTCACTTAATTAACACTCGAACTAAAAAAAAGTAACTAATTAATTCAATTTTGAAATAGGGAATGAGGTATAATTGAATAATAACAGTTTAGGTTCGAATCTTAAAAGATTGTGGGACAAATCCGTCATTGAATCTCCATATGAAGAAAAGGGAAAAGTAAAAAATATAATGTCTAATAACAGATTAATTGTTGGTTGTCTTTCCTAACATTCAGATCGAATTACCTATTCTAGTAGTAATCAGAGGATAAGCTTACTGGGAGTTGGAAAATAATAAATTGCAAACGATGGTTAGTGTAACACGGGAAAAATGTAGATTGAAGCTTTACTGCAATACTTAATAACAGCAGCTTTAAATGCATATTCTTTGATAAAAGATAACTGAAATTATAATTTTTTTAAGCTTTAAGTGAATTCGTATGCAAGTTATGTGCAAGCGGCGGACGCAGTATGCGTTGCCGCAAACGATGGCCAGACCGATGCGCTGGCTACGGCTTGTCGACCCGGTTCGTCGGATCCCTAGGCCTGCTCCCCGATGGACTGCCTAATTTTATTTAAAATTAAGAAACTGACGACAATAAAATACCCCGGACGGGATTCGAACCCGCAACCTTCGCATTTCTGCTATATAAGTACGACGCGCTAACCATTGCGCCACCAGGGTCTTTTCTTAAAAATACCTCTCCTCACGAATTATTTCCATTCTCTGCTGGTTCTCTATCAACTTCGCCACACCGGGAATTCTACTTGACCACTTTTTCCAAATATATATTTAAGGGAACGTTTTTGAAAGTCAATTCATCAGGCGAACTCTATTTTTTTATTAATATTCTTTTTGAGCATGCTGAGAGAAGTCCAGAAAAACCGCTTGATTGAGCAAATAAGGAATAAACCATGCAATTCTCTTCGATTTTTTAAATGATCCCAAAGTAGATATTAATGAGTCACCTCTTTGTTATCTCGTGGAAATAACTCCCCGAGAATGAAAGGCTTCTGTGTTTAATACATGACCGTAACCTATTTTTTGACAATGCTAGCATTGTGTAGTCACTGTAACTCAACCCTGAAGACAGTTGATCATTTAACGAGGTGTAGTTGAATGCTAAATAGTGACTACTTGGGAAGACACAACGAAGTAGTGAAGTGTATACATCTGCATTTATGAACAAAATGTGGAATTACAAAATCCAGGAGGTTGAAAACTTATTCTGGTCAGTCAGTGGTTGCGAATAGCTTCGGAAATTTGTGTTGACACGACAATAAGTACGGATCTGAGGGTCGAGAATAACAAGCCGGACATCTTCGTACTCGACAAAATAGAAACACAATCACACTTATTGAGATGCAACCCAAATGCTGGAATCTTATGATTCCTTGGTTCGGAGGTCTGCGGAGAAAATTCTCAATGTGCATTTCGACGATATTGCCTGGTGTCAGGCTAAACTTCCTGTGAGTCACGGGGGTCTGGGCCTCCATTCTAGTATGGATTTGGCTCTTCCTGCCTTTCTTTCTTCGGCGTCTGGATCATATCTTCTTGTCCAAAAGATTCTGGAAAAAACTACTGAATCATCGTTGGACTCTGATATTGATTCGGCCCTCGCTTTTTGGAAACGCAATTTCTCTGAAGTCCCTTCCGATGTCTTTTCTCAGCGAGACTGGGACAAAATTCTTTGCCATCGATCTTCAACTGACTTGGAACCACTCCTCGACCAACACAGACTGGCTTGTTTCCGTTCCGCCTGTCAGCCATACTCAGGCTCCTGGCTGAATGTACTCCCTTCTCCGCTTTTGGATACTGTCCTCGATAGGGATTCACTCCGTCTGGGTATCTGTAATCGCCTTGGACTCCCTGTCTGCAGACCTCACCCATGTCGTTGTGGGGATAAAGTTGACGCCTTTGGGCTACATCCTCTGTCTTGTCAAATGAGCGCCGGCCGATTTCCTCGGCACACCGAAATCAACAATCTAACTCAGAAAGCTCTGGAAAGAGCTGGTTTCCCTTGTATTCTGGAACCGACGGGCCTTGTTCTTGAAGATGCAAAACGTCCAGACGGCTGTACGCTGTTCGCTTTTGAATCCGGGAAGCAGCTCGTTTGGGATGTCACCTGTTCCGACTCTTTCGCCAAGGGTGCCTTAAATGCTACGGCTTGTCGACCCGGTTCGTCGGCTGAGAAGGCCGAATTCGCAAAACTAACGAAATATGAGGATTTACTCGTTCTATTTTGCTTTTGGGCAATTGCCGTCGAAACTTCCTGTGTTTTTGGGGCCAAGACGCTTGCTCATTTCAAGAAACTTGGCCGCCTGTGCACCCACCGCTCCAGAGATCCGAGGGAATTTATATTCCTTATTCAGAGGATCTCGCTGGCTGTTTTACGCGGGAATTGTCTTTCAATCCTGCGAGCCAGTTCATAGTAGCTAGATTTTTTTTTGACGATTTCTCTTATTCAATCAAATAATATTCCTCTTATTGAGATTGGAATCATTTCCCGAAAAAACCTAAAGCAAGTTGAAATGGAAAAACTTCATAAATGCGATTTGCTTGGCAGTGAACTGGGAGTAATCCACAAAGCCAAGGTAACTATAGTACCGCTTGTACTAACGTGAGGCGGTGCTAAGAGCAAATTCTACAAACATCAATTGGTCTTGAAAGACTCACACGAGATTACATCCAGTTTGTGGTCATCCGGAAAATTTTAGAAAGCATGCGGACAGAATATAAGCTTGGGATGTATTCACCCGAAGATCGTCAAATGACTCGGTTTGCAAAGGCAACGACGGAGGAAGCTCTCCGGACTGAGACCATAGAATCGAACTTGATTACAACCACAAAAGTGGCCTGCTCTGTAAAACGAATAACTGTCCCCGTCAAAAACATTGAAGAGGAGGAGAATCGACTGAAAGCAGACGCACTAATTAAAACTAATTTTATCTGAACATTTCAACTTCTTAGTGAGAGTGCACACTAACTAGTGAACCCGGGTTACTCATATTAGTCAACTGGGTTACATGAGGACTGACAATGCATACTAAAGGGAATCAAATAAACTGTTTAATAGGAAAAGGAATCAAGGGGTAATAGTCACCAAGTCCTCATTAGGACGCTTGTACACGAAAATGGAAGACTTGTTGGGGTCTTTGACAATGTGATAAAGCCCATCTTCATAGGCAGAAAACAACTTGAGAATACACTTGAGGATTGCCCAACAATTGTCGACATCGAGAGACACCTGTCGACACAACTCCCCCACATCCAGTTTGTGAGTCCCCAACACGACATGTTCAGAGGGAGACCTCATATTCCGACGGGATGCCATTCTACGCTCAGAATAGTGGCTTACCCGAACTTGACCGAGTCAAACCCCCCCAAATTAGCAGTAAGAGCCCATCGTGCGACAGAACAAGTATTGGAGGCCACACAATTCATGACGACTGATGGCTTGTGTGTCTCCATAAGATGTCTCCAATTCATTTCCTGACTCTAAAAATGACTGGAAAACACGACCGAATGCCACTCGAGGAATGTCCTGACCAGAGAATACGATTTGTTAGAGTTTTGGGCATCCAACTGGAACCTGACGACGACGGAAGTATTCTCGTCGACGGTGAACAGTCGATAACTAGTGAGTGCTCAATATTCACTACCGATATCCTTCATCCGACGAACACGTCTACAATATGACAGGAATAGTGCCTGGCGAATCATTTGGGACAAAAACGACCACTGCACACGGAAGGACTCCTCATACAGACTCTGCACGGAATTATTCCCCGTCAACTCGAAGGGGACAGTCGTCGGGAGGTTGAATGTCTCATCCACGGGGGTCTTGTCTAAAATAAACGTGGGGAAATACATGGATTCATCTGAGAGAACAGATAAATGACATTCTCCCATTTGAGCACTTGAATGTCCCACGTAGATGTCGAACGAGGAGAGCACATGAGAAGACTCAATGCCAGGTCAGTGGCGAACACATTGGCTGTCTTATCCTCACTTAACTAAGCCATATCCACACTCAGTCTACAGTCTGAATCATTCGGTCCTCGATTATACTCCCCGGCGAGTACACTTTACTGCTCGCCCGCAGAGTCACTGGCTTCTTGCAGGTTATTCGGTCAAAGGCAGGGTCGAGGACACCCACAGTCCCCACAAACCCTCTAAAATCACGTGGAATACCAACATGTCAACAGGAGGCGGCACTTTGTGGGTCACACTCAGTTTGGAGAGGAAGGAGAACTCCAACTCGATCATTTTGTCCCAATTGGCACCCACCTTCAGGGAGGCCTCCAATTTGGAGTAAATCTGCCGTGTTGGGGGGGACTTACTCGGCGTATTTTCACCTCGTTCTTCCTGGTGGGGACACGCTGTTTGTGGGTGTACATGTTCTTCTCCTTCGACTTTTGCTCCAATTTTGTTTTCTTGAGGTCTTTTTTGTGAATCGGGGAATGTCCGCTTGTTGTTGGGCCTCCCCCAGTGATTGAAAGTCCTTCCGAGTCTGTGTCTCAGATGTCATTAGTTTACATATTGAGCTCGCCTCCTCATTCCTCGCTGAGTGTCCTCAGTCCCCTCAACGTGATGTGGAGTCCTCTTGTCCCCAATGTCCGCCAAGAACGAATCCGCCACCTGGCTATTTATTTATGTTTTGCCTTATAAAGTGTGTTTTTTGTGAAACACAGGTAAGGAATTGTGTCTAGATCTTCAGGGACTGAGTTGGGTCCCCAAATGTCGTTGGTTGAACATAGTTTTGGCAGAGTAAAGCTTTGGCTCATTCAATGTGAGGAAAGTCACACAAGAAACAATCCAAACACGTGGTAAACTATTTTTTATATATTAAAAAAATGTTAATATCTATTTAATTGTTTTTTCTCTTACTATTTAAATAAGGCAATAAGCATTTCCAAAAGGACCGTCGTTTACTGGTTTTCTAGTTGAAAATGAAACTTAAAAATCGACTTGACCAAGGCAATTAGACCAAACAATCTTTTTTCACAATTTGATTTCCTATTGCACAAAATAATAAGAGGGAATGTTACCCCAACATTAGGCGGCAGCATCCGACCTGTCTTGACTCGCCTGTTCGGAAATATTTTTGAGGAAACTGGATAGACCAAAAAGGGAAATTAGGTTAAATATTTGTTCCTGAATTAACGTTCTATATTTGTTGGATTGCTACCTGCAGAGTATACATTCCCAAACATTCTACTTTTCTGAACTTTTGCCTTATCGTAAAAACAAATTTGAATACACCGTCTGAGGCAGAGTTAATTAAAATGGTCTTTTCTCGGTGGTTACAGGACACGTTTTCAGAACTCTATCGACTTGATGTGGTACGCTGAGGCGACCTGATCGATGAGAAGTATGGAATGTCTAAAGAGATAAGGGGACAAGAGTCTCAGCCGAGGGTAAACGAGTTTTAACTCAAGAAGTGTTAGTTGATAAAGTGAATGCTCGGAATGTTAGATTATATGTCGTAGTAATAATTGCAAAAGTTTAGCCATTCAAGAGTGGAAGCGGGAATGAACAGACGACCAAATATAAATAAATTAAGTACGATTTAATTGTGGTGGTCCTTGTTGGTCAGAATATTAACAATCCACATTGGTCAAAAACAACTCAAATAGTCAGTATATTTGTCAACCTATCTTATCTTTTTCTTTCATTTTATCTCTCCATCTATCATTTCCTTTTCTTTCATTTTATTTGTCCTTCTATCTCTTCCATTTCTTTATTTCATTTCTTTCTGTCCATCTTTCTTTTCTATTTCTTTTTTATACCTTTCCATCTTTCTTTTCTATTTCTTTCCTACGATGGCTATTTGCTCTTCGTGCAAAACTAGCAACGATCGGAAGAAAGGTAGATACTGTTCTGGCTGCAACAGTTTCTTCCACCTTTCGTGTGTTCGACTTTCCAGGCGCGTTTCAGCTTCTCTCATAACCTGGAACTGCCCTGTTTGTCGTTCTTGCAGGCCGGTCCCGGCCAACTGTCCGCTGGAAATCCCTGCTGAAAGTCCATCTCCGTCAGCCGAAGATGCTTTAAGATTCATCTATTCTTCTCGCTGTAACCGCCAAATTCCGGCACGGATACCGAAGGCAGCGAGGATTCAAGCTGCTCTCTCTTTGTCCACAGCTATAAACCGCGCTTTGTCATCTAATGACCAGTCTGACTGGTTACTCCTTTTTGGTTTTGCTGTTTTCGGTATTGGGATCCAACCCTCCCGGCCCGACAGCGAGTCTAAAAAACTTTCTCCCGCATCAATTATTAAACAGCAACTCGCCCTATTCGATCATTGTACTTCTCTGTTTCCCTCCCAGTTCGATTCCCTCCACTCTGACTCTCACAAATGTGTCGCCCCTTCTGTGGTTAACACTAAAACTTCCTCCGATTGCATTTACCTCCGTCGTAAGGTGAACAGCAAGCTGTTGGATGGCGATGTCCGTGGAGCTGTCAGACTTGTTGCCTCCTCTAACCGGCTTTTGCCCCCATCTCCTCCCGTTTTGTCTAATTTGAGATCCAAGCACCCCAGTCTTCCAGTAAACTCCCGCACCCAACCCGCTATCGATACGACCGCCCTTCCGCAACTGCTGGTTACCGCTTCACAGGTCGAGAAGGCACTGAAAAGTTTTTCCCCAAGCAGTAGTGGGGGTATAGATGGGCTGAAGCCCGGACACATTAAAGACTTGACTTCACCTCTTACTGCTGAGGCAGGCCGTCTCCTCTTGGAATCTATCACCAATCTCTGTAACCGTCTTATCGGTGGTAATTTACCGGATTTTGCCCGGGCGATTTTCTTCTCGGCTAATCTCACTGCTTTGGGTAAAAAAGATAACGGGGTCAGGCCGATCGCCGTGGGTAATGTTTTCCGCAGATTGGCCGGAAAGCTCGTTTGCCACGTTGTGATCCCCGAGTTGGTCCCGAAATTTTTGCCAGTCCAATTGGGCGTCGGCGTCAGTGGAGGGTGTGAATCGGCTGCCCATGCCGTAAGAGAACTTATGGATTCTTCATTGGAATATCTTTTAGTTAAACTTGACATATCAAATGCGTTTAACACAGTGAGACGGGATCATTTGCTCGAGACCTGCCTTTCTCTCGCCCCCTCCGCCTATCCTCTGGTCCACCTTTCGTACTCACAACCCAGCCTCCTCCTTTTTGGCGATTCCTTTATCGTCTCATCGACCGGAGTGCAACAGGGAGATCCCCTGGGGCCTTTTCTATTTGCTATGTGTGTCAACTCCGTAGCTCATTCTGTCCGCTCTCCGGTAAATATCTGGTACTTGGACGACGCGACGATTTGTGGACCTCCCCGCTATGTCTTAGACGACCTGCGGAGCATTATCCCGGCCCTTTCATCCATCGGTCTGGAGATAAACTCAAGCAAGTCCGAAGTCCTAAATCTGAATATTCCTTCCGATTTTTTTGCCGAAACTCTGGATGCCCTGGAACCTATTCTAAAAGGCGCGCGGGTATCAGAAACAAAGGACCTTGTAATCCTTGGTTCGCCAATCGGTCACGAGGCCCTCTCACAAACGCTCATCGCCAAGGCAAGCAATCTGTCAAACATGATCGAACGGCTTTCCCTCATTGATGCCCACGTCTGGTTTTTTCTTCTGCGTAACTATTTCTCAACTCCGAGACTTTTGTACACCCTAAGGAGTTCTCCTTGTTTTCGCATGCCTAATCTGTTATCCGATATCGATTCTATCTTGAAGTCTGGAGCCGAGTATCTGTGCAACATCCATTTCGACGCTCTGGGGTGGCTTCAATCTTCCCTGCCTGTTAATCTCGGGGGGATTGGCCTTCGTTCGCCCGTTTATCTGGCTCTTCCTGCCTTCCTCTCGTCCCTGGCATCATCCCGTGCCCTCACTGACATCGTTCTCAGAAACCTTCCCGAACGAAAAATGTCAGTTGATCACGTGGCCGCTCTGGACCTTTGGGATTCTGCGTATACCAAAAGACCTGCCGACCCATCCGTCCAGGGTCAGTGGGATTCGATCACTTGTGACACTCTCTCCTCTGTCCTGCTTCAGAGTTTCGACCAGCACAGGCTGGCCTGTCTTCGTGCGGGCTGCAGTCCGGGCAGTGGGGCCTGGCTTGACGCCCTTCCCCTACCGAACATCGGGACACTACTAGACGGCGATTGTCTCAGAGTCGCTATTTCTCTGCGTCTCGGTTTGAAGATCTGTGAAATTCACAAGTGCCGCTGTGGGGCCATGATCGACCAGTACGGACTACACCCTCTTTCCTGCAGACGCAGTGCTGGGCGGGCACCACGCCACACAGCCTTAAATGACGTTGTCTTGAGGGGTCTCAATGCTGCCGGAATTCCATCAATCCTAGAACCGGCTGGGCTTGCTAGGGGAGACGGAAAAAGACCTGACGGTCTATCCACCTTCCCCTTTGAGTTCGGCAAGTCGCTGATTTGGGACGCGACATGTTCAGATACTTTCTCTGAACCTAATCTTCCCTTGTCAGCCGTCGCAGCCGGTTCGGTGTCCCTTAGAACAGAAAAGCTTAAGATTGCGAAATATAGAGAACTCTCGGAGCGATATCTATTCGCCCCTGTTGCTGTCGAGACTTCAGGGGTCATTGGGGAAAAGTCTTTGACTTTCCTCTATAAGCTCGGGCGTCTGATCTCTCTGAAGAGAAATGACACACGCGAGACGGGCTGGCTCCTTCAGAGGATTTCCCTTGCCATCGTACGAGGAAACTGTTTCTCCATCTACGAAGCGGGGAAGTCCTCTAACTAACTTTATCACATTTAATTACATTGTATCTTGTTTCAAAAAAAAAAAGTACGATTTTATTATGCACTTGATCCGACTGAGTTCATCTCAGTTAGGCCACCCAAAATATTTTCATCGCAACTTCTTAACACGTCGGCCTAGACATGTCTGAAATATATCTACCAAAGAGTAGGGAGAAAGTTGTATTTGTTTGTCTCAGATTCCTCGTCATGTCAATTCTCAAGCTCGAGATTAGTCTATTTTGTAACCCAGAAAGGTCACTTGGTCTGCATTTGAGTTGGGTGTTTAGAACTATATTTTCATAGCAAGAATTGGCAAATCGCAAAATTAGACAGTGTCTCAACGCAAAATTGAATCGTATTTCTGAAAGTCGTCATAAATTAGCACATTTGGTAATTAAATGAACCAGTGGCAAGAAAAGAGAACCGTAGTGTGTCTTAAATTTGGATCTTATTTGACTGCTTTAATAAATTTAATATATCAAAAAATTAAAAATGCTTCCGTAAACATCTAAGAAATGATTTTCTCAATTCCTGATCAAATACATAATTGAGATACGCTAAATTGTCGAAATATTCCACTTGATTGTTTAAAAATGAGTCCCGTCGTTCATAGTCTATATTGGTAGTCAAAATTTAACATATAAGGATCACAAAGACAAAGTTGATTGGCTATTTTGAATGCATTGGTCTGCTTTATGGAAAATTGGAAAATATGACACAAAATTGTTGAATTAAATCTACTAAACAGGATTATTCTTAACTGGATGCAAATAAAACAGGTCACTGTTGTTGTCAAATAATAAGGAAATTACTATTTTTTAGAATTTTTATTTAGACATTTTATTTCACTTTACACTCACTATATGATTACAATCGTCAAAGCAACAATCAAAAATGTCTGGTTGTTTTTTCTTTAATATATCCACAGATGTCATGTCCGCCAAAAGTCTCGATTTGTGCCTCCAATGCCTGTCATCCGATTTGGTCGACCTTGACAATTCGGTCAAGGAAATTGCCAGTCGCTGTCCCGACTCCACAGAACACATTTCCTGGAAATTCCCAAACCTCAAATCTCACCGCATTGACGTCTCAGCCCACGTGGACAGAACATTGGAAACATGCCAAGAAAAACTAAATCATTACATCCTTCTCCTCGAACTGGCAATTGACCGGTTCACAGCAAATTTGACGATTCAGATTTGTTTATTTAATTAATCTGCTCACTGGGCACTTGGGCGGCCTCATCAAAGGAGATCAAAGTCCTCGACCGCCGGTCTTCACTTCGATTGGCCTCGTAGTCAAGAAGTACTGGGCACTCCTGGTCTTTCTAAACAACTACTTTGATCATGTCAACTCGCAGGTTCCTGGCTCCCGCATTCCTCCAGAGACTGACTTTCGCTAGGAGAATCAGTCAATTGGAGGATTCCGTCCAATGTCCTCAGACATCAAAACGTGAAAGCCAGGATGGAATAGCCGCGGAATACTCCGTGAAGGCATCCCAGACAAACGAGACCAGTTTTGTCCCTTGTGAGGGGTGTCATCAAGTGGACTTGTGCGTCAAATCAGTTTGCATGTCTCTTCTCATAAAATAGCTGGCAAATGAAATCGTCGAATTCTACGACAAAACAGAACGTGAGTCTCTGCTAAAACAAGTCCTTGATTCTCCCCAAAAAGACCCCTCGGAAACAATTTCAATTCTGAGTGGAATGAGTGACGACATTTCAACTTTATTTTCACTTTTTCTGGACACCAAGTCGAAGGAAATGAGTCTGGCCAGACTGGTGAAAGGGAAGGAGGCCAATCACAGTTCTCAGAAAATCTCATTTGAGCACAAAATTGTCGAGTTGGAGGCACAGATCAAAGCAAAGGAGAGTCTAGAAGTGCAATTTGAGGCGGAACAGGCCAGATTGAGCTTGAAAATCGAACAACTGGAAGGAAAAGTAGTCGCTCTGCAGTCGGAAATTAATGAAAAAAATAAAAAACTAGAAAATATTTCAAATGAAATGAGCAAACTCAAAGTGGCCGACGAGGAGTGCAGTTTGGCCTAGTTTGGTGACATTTAGAGGCACAAAACTCTGATTTGAGGCAAAGATTGGAAGCCAGTGAGGAATATTCAAGCAAAAGAGACAACGAGTTTTTACAAGTCGAACAAAAATGCAAAGATTTGGCTTGTTCGGTGGAAAAGGAGAGAACTTTAAAATGCTCTTTTGAGTCCTGCCTGAAGGTGGAATTGTCTTGATATGCCTGTAGACAGTCCAGGACAAGCAAATGGGGTTGTTGGACAGAATTGAGGCTTTGAGTGAGAAATGCCATGCCCTCGAGCAGGAGAACCTCGAACTGGCAGAAAAATGTCAACTGGCAGAGAATCAGGGACTAGCTAAGGACAAGTTGTTGTTCAACATGACACAGGAGAAGATCAATGTTGGATTACAGTTTAACCTCAGGCGGAAATGTCGGCACGTGCTTTGAAGTGTGAGAATGAACACAGTTCGGCACTCATCAAAGAGAATGAGGAATTGAAAAAAATAGCGTACGATAATTCAGAACAATTGAAGCGTGCAACGAAACAATGCGGAGAATTGAATGAAAGGGTGAATCTGCTGTTACACTATCCTGATTTGAATGGGCCAACTGAGGTGTCGGGGATGGGGAATGTGCAGGAGGATATGGAGAATCAGATTCGGTCAAACGAGTTGAGAGTCCAGCTTTTAGAACAACAGAACAAAAAAATGAGGAATTCTGTGGCAAAAATGATTCAAAGCAAAAATCTTATTTAATGGATATATTTAATACTTGTAAAAATATATTCATTTTTAAAGATTAAGAATTAATTAAAATTAGAATTTAAATGTGCAATAAATGTTACACGTTTACTTATGGTATCGAAGTTGGTCAAACAAAAAACAAAGAAAAATACTGAAAAAGTTGAAATTACGGAAACAGAGGATATAAATTCAAATTGGAAAAAACTAAAAAAGGTCAAATTGAGACAAAACATTTACAGGAATTAAGTTCCAACACCACAAAAACTAAAAAGAAGAATAAAACCAAATCCACCCACAAAATCACACAAATCAAACCTCAAAGCCCAACAACTGCTGCACTCCCTCAAGAAGTTCCCCGGAAAGTCTCAAACCTGACAAAACTAGTCGGCCTCGACTGTGAAATGGTGGGAGTCGGCCTGGAAGGGAGAGAGGATGCCCTCGCCCGCGTTTCTCTGGTCAATTCTCACGGAATCTGCATCTTTGACCGATATCTACAAATCCCCGAAGAAGTGGCCAACTACCGAACCCACGTGTCCGGCATCCGCCCCTCCGACATTGCCTGCGGTGGTCTCTCTTATATATTCGTAGGATGGGACTTTAATGACGTGATGGCCGATGTGCACTGTTTGGTGAAGGATCGGATAATTGTGGGCCACGATTTGCGGAAGGACTTTAAGGTAGGTTATATTGGGGAGGATAGTTGCTGTACATTTCACATTCCAAGAGATATGTGCGTGATACGTCCACGTTTTATGTGTTTAAGCAAATGTTTGGGGGACGGAGGCCGTCGTTGAAGAAGTTGAGTAAACAACTGCTTGATTTGGACGTTCAGATGGGGGAACATGACTCGGTAGTGTTTGTGGGTGATTGAGGTGGCGGATGCGGCGGCGGCCATGAGGTTGTACAAACTGTACAGGACTCAGTGGGAGGAACATGTCCGCAAGGCTTTCGGGCCGGCAAAGTGATTTATTCTGTGTGAATATATTTTCTTTTTATATATGCTCACTGTATTATATATGCTACAGGGGATTGGGTCAAACATTGTTTCACTAAAAATTGTTTTTAGTTTATTAGCCGGTTTGAGAACAAGTTTATAAATTACTGGAGATAACTTGAAATTAAGTTTTCTGTGGCAATCCAAAGCAATTCCATTCGCGATCGAATTTTCAATAACCAACAAAAAGTACTTTTTTCCGGATTGTATATTCAACAAACGATTTTTAGCATATAAACAAATTTTGTTGAAATTAAAAATATTTTCGAGAGTAACAATTCATTAGCCATTCATTCGATGCTCTTAAGTTTGTAAAGTTCATATTAATGAGAGACATATTTGCAATATTGTCCCATTGTAAATTTATAAGAAAAAGCATTTTTATTTTTCTTCACTGTAAGTACCATACAACAATTCAGTAAAAAGTACTAATTTTTATAACAAGAAAAGCAGGAACTATAATATTGAGATCAGAATTGTTGAAAAGCGTCATTAACTTTACATTATTATTATTAATAAGCACACCGCAAAATAACGTTAGTAAAGATATCTCGCTTGTGCCACCCTCTCCTGGATGCGTTTTGTTAATCGCTTCCCTCTGTTCCTCGATAGTTCTCTCAAGTGCTCAAGATTGTCTGCTGATTTCAGCCTTTTTCCAATCAAACTTAGGTTTTGGTGCAGGAGGGTTGGTAGAGTGATTCGTGGTCTTCCTCGGAAGTTTGTTCCCGGGTGGGGGGCGTAGTGGTGTTCCATTGCGAGATTTGCAGTTTTCCTGTCCATTCTTAGGATGTGACCGAATAAGCCCAATCTATTACTTCTTATTTCTTCGTCCAACGGGTGTGCATTGTACCTGGAGTAGAGATGTTTGTTTGAAATTCGTTTTGGCCAAAAGATTCCTAGGATGTATTTTAGCTGCATTAACTTTACATGGTTTTCAAAATATCGTCAGTTTTTGTTAGACAATTCGAAATAATGTTCCCACGCGTTATGTACGGCCTAATTGTTTTTTATTCGAGCTACAATGGAACCCACGTTTCATATTGTACTCTGTGTGAATGATTTTGCAAGAGCAGTCAAACAGGTTATACGTTTTTATAGTGTCAAAATGTGCGGAGTTTTTTTGATTGCTTGGGATAACATTTTTTTCAAATTTGTTTTCTAATGACTGGCATATTGGCAATGTTTGAGCGAACAAAATATTCGAACAAGTCACAATTTTTGTCAACTTCGTCGGATGGGATTTGCTTAAAAATAATTTCTCGAAAATCGCAAACGTAACCATTTAGCTATGGGATTTAAATGTAATTTATTATACTTAATTATTAATTAATTTTGAAAACAATAAACAATCAATTATATTATCGTGTCCACAATTATTTTTTTTCTTGTGTTGCATTTTCCAATGTTGTATCAATAAAAATTGAATATGTACATATCATGAACTATTTAACATATTTTCATTGATCTATATATTTACTGTTTATTTGTCACTATTCATTATTAATATGTTTATTGGTTCTTTAAATCATTGTTTATTCGAAAGCAATCGATTTGAAGGCATCTATAAATGCTGATACTCATTATTAACACTGATTAGTGCATTTTATGTTTGTTTATTATATAAAGACACTATTGATGGACACATTTTGTTGTTTTGTATTTTTCTGACATTAATTTCGATCAATTTAATTTTTACAATACACTCAACCCTCTTAAATTTGCCCCTCTCAAATTGGCCCCTTTCAAATTGGCCATTTTTAACAATTTACCTCTGGAAAATTCAAAAAACTCTGCAAAATGGCCAATTCTTAAATTGGCCACAATTTTAATTTTCTTGTACTGTAATTTTGATTCTTCAGAATTTTTTTGTAATAAATTTGAATTTTATTAATAAAATTTGTCCATCCTGTCTTCTCGTAATATGTCGCGAGCCGAGCGCGCGACCGAGCACTAGACGCGACCAATCAAATTTACTCAATGTCAATCAATGTCAAAATAACTTATTTTATTGATTAGATCAAGGACAATTATTATTTCTGACTGTTATAACTTCTTAAGTCGTTTGGCATGAACTTTCATTACTGATCCATCACTATTTTCCACATTGACAAAATTGTTAGACAATTTCGCAACAATAGTGAATGGATCCCCGTATGGATGTTCAAACCTGGTTAATCTCAAGGAAGGATTTGTCCCATAATCTTTTTGAATGCGAACCTTTTAAGTAATTATAAAATAAATACAATGTCTCCAATGTTTAATTCATATTTAGACACATGCACTCCCATCTTCCTGTTCATTCTCTTATAATATGGAGAATCCAAGTTAACTTTTGGGAAGTTGAATTCGAATTCATCTTTAGTTGAATTTAAAACATTTACTGTTAATTTCGGGAGTGTATTGAAGTTCAGCTGCCTCAACATCAGTATTTCCTAAAACAGTATTGAATCCAGGAATTCCACGATATCTCTCAAAGGGGCTAACGCCTGCAAAAAATTTAAGACAAATAATTCACCTGTAGATGAATGAGGTGTTTGATTGTACAAAAACACAGTCTTTCTTATGTGTTTTACCCACTCTTTGGTGTCATCCAAACTCATAATTTTTGAAAGGCTCCTTGTGACCGTCTGATTAAATCGTTCAACAATTCCCTGACTCTGGGGATTGTTTGGTCTTCCATGTATTTGTCGAACACAAAACTCTTCACATACTTTTGTCACATGAGAATTTTTGAATTCTGTTCCGTTGTCTGATTGGAGAAACTTGCAGGGACCAAAATCCATAAAAATATCATTCAGATTATTCGCCACCTCTACTCCACTTTTATTTTTAAGATTCCTTGTAAACGCATATTTCGAATATACGTCTATTACAGACATTAACCAAGAAAAATCATTGTTTTCATTTTTAAATCTACAAAATAAGTTAATTTTATACCGTTTAAGATCAATTAAATCTACTTGAAATCTTTCATTAGGTAAATCAGCAACAATATGAGTTGAATCATCATATTGTTTTAGTGGAACTGAAAATTTGCAAATATTGCATTCTTTAACAACTTGGCGAATGATCTCTCTTCTCAATATAAAAAATCTTCGCCTACATAAGGCTTCCAAAGCATTATGTCCGCAATGATTAGCTTCATGAATCTCACGTGCAATTAATTTCATCTCTTCTAAGCTCGTGGAAGCAATTACGAGCTTGTGTAGGCCGTTTACATCTTTAAGATATAGTTTCCCCTCTTTAATTAGGAAATTTTCTGCTTTCTTTTTGAGTCGATACTTCTTATGTTTGGAAAGATCGACCTCCTCATTATTGAGTATAGATCTTAGGAAATTATATTCATCTTGATCTTTTACAAACAAACGCTGGCCCGACATAACAAAGTGTAGACAAAATTATGCTAGCGTGGATAATATTTTATCTGGGTGAGTATGGTACGCCGGCAATTAGACTGACAGGTGGATGACAGGTATGACAGGTGTCAAAGTCGCGTCTAGCGCTCGGTCGCGCGCTCGGCTCGCGACATAATATTTATACTCGTCTGAATTTTAATCAGAAAAAAGAAATTTTATGTTATAAAGAGGAGAATCCCAATTTTTCGTGTCAGCATTTGGGCGAAAGATTTTCTTTTGTGTTTAATAAAAAATTTTCTCGAAAAACAATCAACACCATTCTTTTGAAAGAAGATCCTCTTCTCAAAGATAGCAAGATACACAATCTAGCCTCAAAAAAGTGTCGATTTTTGGGATGGTGCGTTCAGGAATGCGCAAATCCAAGCTCCACTGCCCGGGGATGCTGCCGAAAGAAGGCAAGCTCGGCGGTGTTGGTTGGACGACCCGAGCAGCTGATTGAAAGTTTGATGCATCCTATTCGATCCCAGGCTCGTTGATCATTCGATCTTTCGGAAAGTCAAGACATTGTTCCCTCCAGACTTTGCTGAAATGAGCCCAGGAAAATTCAGAAACATAGAAAAACGGGGAATGATAAGTCGGAATATAAGCAGATGCCAAAGGCAATCGCGAGAGTTTCCTGTCTCCAACCCCTATCGTTGAAGGGGGAATTGCACATGTTTTGAGTACATGTACGGATAAGGTGGTTAATGGCGGAAAGTCTCTCTCGAAAAGCAAAACACAGAGAAGAGCGTAGCAAATAAGAGAGCTTTTGGATTGAAAAGCAATTTTGTAGAAGGAATAATGCTGTGTGAGTCCAACTGACTGATACGTTCAAAAACTTCCTCGAGAAAGAGTTCTTTTTTGCGTAGGGCCACATCGATAGAGTTGCCAGCTACCGGGGCTCCGAGGATAAAAGTTCGTCAATGGGAGTAGATTGAACTCCCGGGATAAGATCGCAGAAAGAGGAAACAGCTTCTTCGAAAATAGATTGCGAGCATCCGAAGTTGGAAATTTCACATTTGGAGAAATTTAAAATGAGGCCGATTTTCTCCAGAGCCGGAATAATTTTAATTATGTCCCAGAGGGCCCCCCTGTTGAACTCCAGAAGCAGACGGGATAGTGTCGGAATCAAAGATAAGGGAGATGGTTGGCCGTATGATTGGAAAGTTACCCAAATAAAAAAGGACAATACTCAGAGCAGGCCTCCAAAACTCGGTCCCGTCGAATACTGTTGAATGCATTTCTGATGTCAAGCTTGATCAAAATGTTAGGACATTGTGATTTCCTGCACGCATCTGAGAAAGTGCGGATAGCAGGAACAGCAGATTCACATCCTCCAGTTGGACTGGACTGAGCTTTGCGGCAATGGTGGGGATAATTTTCTTGCATGCGATCTTGGCTGCAAGGCGACGGAAGACAAAGCCGACCGCAATTGGGCGGATCCCTCCGCATTTTTTGCCAAAAGCGGTGAGATTGGCTGAAAAGAGAATGTGACGGATAGTATCTGGCAGATTTCCTTGGAGCAGTTCATCTAACAGGCAAGTGATAGATTTGAGCAGACGAGTGGCAGGCTCACCCACGATATGAGCGGTAAGGTCCTTCAAATGTCCCGGGCTCCTCCGCTGCTGCACGGAGAATTTCCAGCCACCGGGGCTCCGAGGATAGAAAGTTCGTCAATGGGAGTAGATTCCACTCCCGGAATAAGATCACGGATCGAGCAAACAGCGTCTTCGAAAGTAGATTGCGAACACCTTTATATTTTTCTCCTGTGTAACTGCAACACAAAAGAAGTGTCATACGTTCTTTTCTTATTTTATGTCCGCTGTGTGACTCATTTCTTTCAACAAAACTCTTTTTGGAAACAGTTTTATACAATAATGCAGTTGTATCACAGTTGAAAATGTTTTGAAGTTTTGAAGCAAATCATTGAAGGTTGATCGGAAGTTTTCCGCACCTGCTTTATCAGTTGGTCGTGATTTGCCATGTTATTTTCCTATTTCTTGAGTCTGTAAAGCCATCCATTAGAAGCAGTGAAATCATGATTCGAATTTCTATACGCAATTTGTTTGGACGTGGGGATTTCTTCCACGCATCTGAGAATGTACGGATAGCATGAACTGCAGATTCACATCCTCCAGGCACGCCAACCACGAGTTGGACTGGGCTGAGCTTTGCAGAGATGGTGGAGATAATTTTCTTGCATGCGATCTTGGCTGCAAGGCGACGGAAGACAAAGTCGACCGCAGTTGGGCGGATCCCTCCACATTTTTCACAAAAGCGATGAGATTGGCTGAGAAGAGTATGTGACGGATAGTATCCGGCAGATTTCCTTGGAGCATCTCCAAAAATTATTTCCGACTATTTCTAACGACTTTTGTTGTCCAAGCTAATTTTGGTCTTTCTTCTTATATTTTTTAAATATACTCAATTTTTCCATAATCGTGGGATGGTGTTGTTGTTGAAAGATTCATTTAGTATCGATGTGAGATATTGTAATCCATGATCACTCAGCCCCTTGATGTGGAAACTACTAAAATGTCTAAATATTTTACACTGTCCATTTTTCCATTTATAATAACAAGATTACATATCTCTTCATATGAGAAACTTTATCGGAGTATTATTCTCTCTGCTCATTGCAAAATTAGTTCTTTTATCTTAATATTAACAGAGAGGATAATTGCTATGAACTGTACTAAAGCAGTCCATTGTACCAATCCAGTTGGCTAAATTGTATTCTACGCTTAACAGGTGCTCGATAACATCGTGACCCAAACAGACAACGCATTAATAAAGATTCCTCTTCTATATCATTGTAAATAATGAAAATTTGCATAATAGTCAGTAACATTTAACCATCTGGCACATCTAGTTACAATGGGATCGGGTAGATATCCAATTTCTGTAAATAATTAACTTCGTGAATTATTTTATTTGCAATTAATTCCAAAACAATCAGTTAAAAGTGTTTTAACAATCGTTTTTCTGTAAAACCTTATGATTTAACTTTAAATATCCAAGAACCAAAAATAAAAAGATTAGTCATTGATAAACACTATCAATTTAATTAAGTGAATAAATTTTTAAAAATCGATGAGAAATACGGTTAAAAATAATTTAGATGGGAAATATTTCGAAAATACAATTCAACAATTTTTTAAAATTAGTTAGTTTACATTACTTGGTAACTATAAGCGACAATTTAATCAAGAAATAATAAAATGATAATTTGTGAAAATAGAATAAGTTTTATTAAAACATTATCGAATAAGAAAATGAATAAATAAACGTGCACGTTTGTTGTGTGATGCCAAAATCTAAAAGAAAAAATAAGAGTAGTGGTTGTAATTAATTATAGTTTGTCTGACAAACACAAAGAAGAAGGGCGCAGAACATAAGCAGCAGCTCATAGAAAACGTGATTTGCGTAAACACAGCCTTCTTTAGATTCGAGAAGCAATTTTGAAATACGAGCGCCTGTTTGTGTTCTCAGCCCACAACTTTCTAAATTCTGCAATGCACAATATTCGAGTGGGGCTGGCAGACTCGCGGTTGGTCTGCCTTCTTCACCTTCCAGCATTTTCTTTGGCAAAAGAAGGTGATGGCCATTGCCTTGTCCTCATTTCCCGACCTCCAAAAAATGGGCGATCTTTTATGCAGAGACAGGGGTCTCCTGTTTACCATCGATCCCAGGCTGACATTCTGAAGTAGTCCCTCATCCATCTTCTAGTTATTTCACTGAAATGAGAGTCCCCAATTTCCCGCGTTCCGGATTTACCGCGGAAAGTCAAGTCACGTTAAAGGAGGGAATTTATGATCAATTCCCCTCCTCAGTGGAAGCCTATTTGAGATCGCTCGGACTCCCCACGTCGCTGGAGAAGGGTTGCTTTGTCTGTAGAATGGCAGGGAAGGTGAGACTGATGCCGACTATGAGTTGTGTTCCCCCGAGATGTCCTCACCCCCGAAAAGGCCAATCTTCTGGTATTTTAGTTCTCCCTCACTGCAGAAACAATTTGGCTACAAAATGGCCGAATTTTATATTTCCATGGATGCGGTGTGGTCAAAATCTGAGGGCAAGATTACCACGTTTGTCTAACGTGTTTTTATATTATTTTTTTAATTTGCAACTTGGATGTTTTTGTCATATTAGTCGTTGAATTAACTATTTGTCTTCTGTAAATGTGCTTTATAAAATCTGGGGAATAAATCTATTGGGATATATAGTCCCAATAATGTAACACATCTTCATTACCCTTACTATCTGTACTTGAAAAGTTATAAAACTGTCATGATAATGAAGAAAACAGGCAGCGGTATTTTAGAATCTGAACACATGTTTACATTGTACATTTAAAGTTCAATAACGCAAGAACTTGAATAATTAAAACAATTATTTGACATGATTATATGCTGTTTGATGTATTCATTACGCACTGAATTTAGATTTATTACTGTGTAAAACATGACCAGAGCTAATAATAAATTACAAATACAAAACATATAAAGGCATTTTTAATGAAAATAAGGCTAGTTTGTTTCAAAAACCAAACCCTCATTTTTAAATTTTTCAAGGGCATCAAGGTTCTGTTTTTAATAAAAGAGGACATTGAAAATAAAAAACTGTGTAATTATTTTTTTATGTATTTGAAAAAACTTGAAAACAAGCTTGTTGGAGATGATAGTGGTATGATAATATTTTCTGGTACTTCAATCATATGGTTTTTAGTCTTTGGCAATTCAATCAGTGTTACACTCCATGTAATAAAAACCGGTTTTCAAGTTTGCATGTTTTTACTAGTTTTTTTTAAATGTATATCAATTTTTAATTACTTTTCAGCATCGTTTGTTGTATCTTTTTACTATTTTTAAAATTATAATGTATATTTAATATTGATCTTGATAAAATCTTAGCGTGTATTAAAAAAAACCGGATTTTTTTTGATTAGTCTGTTGCTAAGGCCATTTTTAGGTATTTGAAAAAAATGCTTGATAAATTCACTAAAGGAAAGATCTAGCTCTCATTCAATTAAATTAAACACAAAAGAAGATTGTTGAGGAGCTGAATATTCCAACTCGATTCTCAATGATTTTCTGAATAAGTTAAATAAAAAGGGACTGTTGATCGTATAACCTGGTTCTGGAAGACCCAAAAACTCTCTAACTCAGATATTTGTAACTTGTCAACATTGTGAAAGAAAATCCAAAAAAACACTTGAACATGTGTGGACTACATAAAGGAAGAATTGAGTAAAAAAATGCTGCATAGTAAAAAGGATTTATGCGAAATATCATATAAATTTGGGACGAAATACCAATGGAATTTGTGAGAAATTAACTGAAAGTATGCCAAGAAGAAGCATTGAGGCACATGGAAAACACATTAAGGCACCCATTATTAATCATTTGACTTTTTTTCTAATCCGTTTTTTTTACACAGAAAAAAATTTAATATAATCAGTTTAGCAGTACAAAAAGATTATTGAAAAATTATAAAAAGAAAGTTACGAGATTATCATTATAAATTAAAAAAAAGTCTAAATTAAAAACAGAATATCAAAAAAATTAAGCATTCGAAATCCGGTTTTTTACTACATGGGTGTATATTGCCGAAAATGACAGTCATGAAATAATATAAAATCAGAAAATAAAAACCAGACAAAATTGCTCAAAATATTTTTAAACGTGTTAAATTTCAAATAATGTTAAAAAATGTTGAAAAAATAGAAGAAAAATCAACTGCAAAAGAATGAATAATAAAATCACTAATAAAAGTTTGTCGCGTTTTATTTCTATAAAACAAATTCAATGGAATTAAAATTTATCTACAAAATAAATACAACTCTAAGCCGCCAGAAAAACTGTATTTAGTCAATCCACTTTTGTTAATTCAGTTGTGTGTTTGTGTACCTCCTTAGCTGACAGTGAGATTGTGTTTCTTTTTCATGGTATAAAGTGAAAATATGAATTAGCCAATTTACTTTTTGCTGGTTCGAAAATACTTTTAAACAGCTCAGTTTTTGTAACGTATCAAAAGGTGATTGACACTCACATGACTATTAAGTCGGACAAAGCTAGAAAGTCCATCCCGATTACACAAATGTTCAAATAGAAATTAGTATTGATAAATGGAAAATTCATTTCCCATATTGTTTTCCTCCAGTAGTCCCTTATACTACTAAAGTGATATATGAAACGCAGCCCCGCTAACTTGTTGAAAGTCCTAAGCATCCTGCAGGCTGAAAATTTCATGAACTAATCTGGAAATTAACATTTTGACGACCTGTCTGCCTGGGAGTAACTCAGTGCTGAATTTATTGAAAGGTCCACCCATTGCTGCAGAATATCTAAAGACTGTCCGTCATTCTAATGACACCCTAAACACATCTGTTAGTGTGAGAATAAAAACATTTTTAGAACAAAGAATGTGATAACAGAAGTGTTAATTGATTAATTGTTCAAATAACAATTTGTATAGTAAATTGAATTGTTACAATTAGGCTACTGTCACGCCAATCTTTTTAGGCAGGATTGTTATAGGTTATTCTTTATGTTCAATTTGTCATCCTGTCAGAGAGATTTTAACTGTCGTAAATCGATTTTTTATCACAAACAGATTATGTCGAGTGATATATTCGTTTATATATTTCTTTCACCAGTTTTGACCATCCTGATATTAAATAAAAAACCGAGAGTAAAGGTAGTCACTTTATAGCCAGAAATCACTTATTGAACACACGAAGCAGCTATTTCACAAATCAGCTGTAATCAAATAACTCGAACAATTATTGATAACATGGATAAGGAATAAACCATCAATTAATTTTTCCTAGAATATGACCTCCTCCCTCTCTCATCGACGGAAACCAGGTACCACGAATTGTCCCAGACCATGTCCAGTGAATGGATAGGCTCATAAGGAACTATTTTAATACCAATCCAATTACTCTTATCATAAGCCTCCTCACGATCCTTCATAATCCGAGTGTACTCCTCCGCCGACACCCTCATTCGGCCTGCCAACGTCGACTCCAAGTCCCGAGACCCAGTCCTCAGTGTAGCCAGCACGGTCTCATCCTCAGAAAACCTCATTTTAAAGAGGGAGGATGTATATCCCGAACCATACGAGAACATGAGCACATTTTTCCCCACAAGAGCACTGTCCTCACACCTTACAACAATGACCCCACAAAACTCACAGCGAAAAGGCAGAAATCAAACTAAAGTACAAGGAAGCCGTATATGCGTTGCCAATTATTTTGTTGAGTCTTAATCCCTCACTAACTTTATCCGCCATAACTTGAGCTGATTTTTTAACATAGTATGACTCGACGGCCTTATCCCCAAAGACAGAACTGTCGACGACGAGTTCCCTGAGACTGACAAGGGAAAGGCGACTTGAATTGGTCAGGGAGGTCATCGCGCTCGTCGAACATGCTCAGCAAGGCCACCGACTTGACTACCAGCTTGGTGAAGGGACAGTGCATGAGGACCACATCGACCGACCCCAGTGACCCTCCTTACATGAGTTATCACACACACCCTCAAGATTGCGGTAGCAGTCGAGGAGAGCCTCGTAATAACACTTTATAGAGAGTCCCCCGTCCACCGTCGGGTACTCGGAGGTCATGTTTGGTTTGTAAAAGTCGTAGGCATGGGCCATGCAGCTTGTCTTGGAATCTACGGTGAGAGAAGGAAGTACTATTCTCGAGGACAATGGCAGCATTGGGGCCCAAAAGCACAGCCACGGCCCCCGCCCCGCCCGTACAACGAGCATTCCCCGAGGAGTACACAGCAATGTCGACCATCACGACCAAGGCATATCTCCGACCTACCCACGTGACATAACACGTGACCATCCCAGGCAGATGACTCGAGCCAATTAATAGAATTGAAAAGAGCAGCAGTCCCGCCATAGCAGGCATTTATGCAGTCCACTCCTTCCACGTTTCGGTTGCCACTTTCGGCAAAGAGAGCCATCAGGTAACTCTTCACGGACTTGCACTTGTCCACGATTGATTCGGTCCCCACTTCCAGTCTTCCAATGTCTTTGTAGTCTATTTTGCACGTCCTCATTAGTTTGTCCACAGCGTTCATGGCCAGAGAGACCACGTCTTCCCGGTCGCTGCAGAATGCCATTTGTGATTGGCCTATTCCGATTGTGTATCTCCCGGTGGAGACTCCGTCCAGTCGCTCGAGGTCATCCTGGCCTACGTACAACTTGGGAACATAGGCGCTCATTGACACTATTCCGAGATTTGTGCGATTGACAGGCATTGTGAGATGTGTTCGTTTATTTATTCCAATTTATTCCAATCGAGTCAAAAATGCTTCACGATTATTTTTAATTAATTTAACAAAAAATAAAACTCCAAGTTTTGTCTTTGATTCAGTAATTTTCCTAGGTATATAAGTTATTTAATTGCATCTTTGGTTAACCTCATTAAACCACAACAAATATGCCAAAAATTAGTGATAAATTTTTAAGATTATATCCCTCTAACTAAAAAATCAACTCGGTAAGTCTGGGACTTGTTCAGACAGGTCTGCTCTAGTCCGGGCAAAATGAAAGTGACTTTGGAAGTGAGGCAATAAGTGTGCTTAGGCATATTTGCCATTCCAATAGTGTCAGATAACAAAACAGTGACAGCTATATTTAGTATGGCTGTCAATCCTGGCCAATCTATTCGGATTTTCTCTCTAGGATAAGTCAGGAGTGCTCTTAGCATTTTCTTTGTTTGGGCGCAATTATTGACTGACAGATTGATTAATGCAGCGATGTGTCGAACTACATATAACCGCTTCTCTCAGGTCGTACAGAGTGCATGACTAGTCGGCAAGAGGAGGATAGGCCAAGTTGGACGTCCAGCAATGAGTTAGTACTCGACTTGATTGGAATAGTGATACAACTCAGTGTGTGATTAAACTATCCCAAAACATACATTTGGCCAGAAAATATATAAACAAACTCTCACGTTGTCTTGCAATCAAGTTTTCTCTCTCCTAACTAATCCAAGTTTATTTTAGGACGGAAAACGAGAACAGTCGACCCATTTCCGCACGAGAAACCCCCCAATCAAGTTTCCCCTCCCTTTCAGGGGCAGACGAATACGTGGATGCCAACATCCAGTCCATCATCCAACACCTCGACATTTCCAACAACCAGCTGACCAACCTTACTCGCTATTTGTCCACGAATATAAAGTGGTTGGTTGAGATCTTTCATTCCCAGCACAAAGATCTTCCACGAGGAGAGAGAGACCGTCAGACTGTCGGGAATACAACGACTTGTAAGGTGGGACATCACGTGTAGGACTCCCCCACCCTGGCCAGCTGGGACTTTGACGTCTACTCGAAGAAGGACACGCTGCCCGACTCGATTTTGACGACAATCTTCTACTCAATCTTTAAAGTGAGTTGTCTGACTGAGACAAAGCATCGAGAATTTGAGAGAAAACTAAATATTGGGCTGTCGAAGTTTGTCCGACTGATCCAGCGAGTGGAAAACAAATACCACAAGCAGAATCCATACCACAACAACTTCCACGCGGCCTTGGTGGTGCACTCACTCAACGCTATGCTCGACATGGCCTTCTTCGAGGTGTTGACGGGGTCATTTCCAGGGGTTCTTTTCTGACTTGCAAGTCTTTTCCGCGCTGTTGGCCGCAGCCATACACGACGTGGATCATCCGGGACTGAGCAACACATATCTGGTCAACACAAGTAGGTCCCCTGGGCTATTCAGACTCCCAGCTGGCTCTGATCTACAACGACATTTCTGTGCTGGAGAATCACCACTTAGCCACCGCCTTCCAACTCATGAGGAACCCGACAGCGAAATTCTCGTCGATTTCAGCACTCAGGACAAAATGCTGGTGAGGAAGCTCATGATTGAAATGGTCCCGTCTCGACTGACTTTCCAGGTCATGGGGACCGATATGAAAGCCCACCACAAACAACTGGCCGACATGGACCGACTCCTTCAGACCAGGGGAAACCAGTTCAAGGAGAATTGCACATTCGAGGACCGAATCCAGGTCAGGGCCGTCTTTGATGCCAGATTCTGAAATATGCCCTTCATTGTGCAGACATTAGCAACACAGTGAGGTCTTTCGACCAGTACTGGGAGTGGTCGAGCAGACTGATGGACGAAAACTTTATTCAGGGGGACTTGGAAAGGACTAATTTGTCGCCAATTAGTCCACATTGTGACAGAAACGACTTTGACTTTGCAAAATGGCAGGTTGACTACATTCCTTCATTTCCTAAGGTCAGTTTCATGGAGAACATTGCTGCTCCCCTGTGGAGTGGGTGGGACAGGCTGGTCTCCCCCGGTGATGACAAATTTTGTCAAATTATCAAAAGGAACTTGAGGCAAATGATTTCCAAACTGAAAAACGATTAATTTAATAATTGAGATAAATTGATTTTAATTAACAACGTTCTCAAAACAGTTCTGAACAACCCGTTTGGATGGCCATTAAAGCCGCTGTTTGCTTCCAATTAATGAATGGCAGTCAATTGTAAAGATCTGGGGCTTTTTTGTTGTTTATCTTCTCACTAACACTACCCTTTGAGGCCAGTCGAGCAACGGGAATGATTAGATCATTCATAAAGTAGACCAGACTGTTTTTTCAAAGAAACGTGGATTCTTTGTTGTGCTTTAAATCAAACAGTCTTAATAGTACCATAAAATTATCACAAGAGGATATCTTCAATGAGTAGACAATTTCTTATTAAATTGAAAAATATTAAATTAATCTGTAAAATACAAATTATAAAAACATGCAATTCCTAGTGTAGTTTAGTGTGGCCTTACAACTCAAAGTAAATGACAGACACAAAACCCACCAAATCCCACGTGAGATTCCTAACCGAGTCAGACGAAAAAAAGAGAGACAACAAAAAAACAACCAAAACGAATATCGACCACGTACCACCAGAAAAACTAGAAAAGTACAGTCGAGGGCAGGAAATGCAACCAGTAAATCCAATCCATAACCCCAGCTTAAATTTAAATCCAAACGCTTCACCTCCAAACTGCTCGAGCGTGAAAGACAGGCCAAATTCGCCCAAACTCAGTCAGCCAAGGCGGAGTCCCTGCTGACAGAAGGACACGGGTAGTCCCCCTCTCTACGACCAGATTCATCGAGCTGGAGGAAGGCGAGGAGTACTTCCGAATATCCCAACAAGACATCCTCAAGTCCTCCGCCATCTCCACTGCCCAAAAGGTGTGTCTGACACTCCTACTGACAGAGCTTCGACCTTTCCCTCCCCCAATTCGGGCCCTATCGAGTTGCCTACACTCGGAATGGGCAGACCATGGCCCTGGCGGGACAGAAGGGACACGTAGCCATGTTCAGGTGGCTATCCAAACAGCTATCGGCTGAATTCAACGTGATGGAGGGAATTAATTCAATTTGGTAAGTTTGGGTTAACCATTCAGTTATCTCCACAACGAGACAATGCTGGCTGTGGCACAGAGGCAGTGGACCTTTATATACGACAATCAGGGACTGGAGTTGCACTGTCTCAAGGCTCTGGACTGTGTTCGGTGTCTCGAGTTTCTGCCATACCACTTTCTGTTGGCTGCGAGTGTTGGCTGTGGGTGGAGGAGTTTGTAGAGCTCGAAGGGGTTTCTGTCGTATTTGGACGTGTCTGTGGGGCAGATTGTGTCGACTATTCCCACCAGACAAGGAGTGTTGGATGTGATGACTCAGAACCCTGATAATGCTGTGATATTGCTGGGGCATCAGAAGGGTTGTGTTGTGTCTTATTTGGTAGGGTCTGTCACTATGTGGTCCCCTTCTCAAAAGGAACCGTTGGTGAAGATGTTGTGTCACAAGTCGCTCGTCCACGCCCTTTCAGTTACCAGAGACGGCGGGTAATTTTATATTATTTTATTATTAATTACTAAATGGGGTTTCCCAGAGTGAAAAGTGTTAAAAGATTAATTACTAAATTAAAAATATTTATAAGGTTTTTTGCATCGTCTGGAGGAGACGGGATGGTGAGGATTTGGGATTTGCGAATGAACTACAAGCCACTCCACAACATCAGACAAGCGAATGGAGGACGGCAAAACCTCGACTTTTCCCAGCTGGGTCTGTTGGGAGTGTCGGGAGGGAATGTAGTGCAAGTAAGTGAGGTGACTGACCCAGATATACAAAGGACTGAGTTCTCGACTGTGTGAGGACTCGAAGCCTTATCTCCGCCATCGATTCTCCTCGTTTGTGGAGAACATCAAATTCTGTCCATTCGAGGACGTGCTGGGCGTGGGGTTCAAAGGAGGGGTGTCCAGTCTCATCATTCCTGGTTTGCTTACTAAAGGGAGAGGCAGGGGCTGGGGAACCCAACATTGATGCCCTCGAGTGCAATCCCTACCGCACCAAAAAGCAGCGACAGAACACGGAAGTCCGCATGCTGCTCGACAAGATTCAGCCCGACCTGATTGGGATTGACAACTGTCTGTTGGGGACTGTCCACACGGGGGAGGGGACGGTTATGACTGAGAAGGAGGCATTTGTGCCCAGACGGAAGACGAGGAACCAGTCTGGGGCAGTCGGGGTGCACAAAAGGAAGCAGTTGGTCGCGGAGTCACGGAAGATTGCGGCTGTGAGGTCTGCAAGGGCAGCCAAGGGTGGGACACTTCCAGAAAGGAAATTTGAACCAGTCGTCTATAGTGATCCATTGGACAGATTTAAATAAATTTTACTTTTTTTAATTGTGTTTAAATTTATTAAAATAATAATTAAATTGTTAGTACACAACGTGTGTTATGGTGCGACTGTCAATAGATATCTACAACCAGAGTCCCCAGTTCACCAACGCAGTGCGACAGCGTGAGATTACATTGAGAGGTGAAATTACAAACTAATTTCAGACCTGAACATATCCATAATAGAGAACACAGGAATAACGTTAGACCAGTTTGACTATTTTGATTTGTGCAACAACGACATTGCCAAACTGGACGGATTCGCCCTCCTCAGACGCCTCAAGACAATTTTGGCAGCCAATAACCGAATAAGGTGTGTCTTCCACTCACTCTAGTCGTTTCGGGGACGACCTAGAACAGACTATTCCCAATCTGCGTTGTCTCATCCTCAACAACAACTCAGTCCACGATTTCTCCGACATCAACAAGCTCTCAAAGTTGAAAAGACTGTCTTATTTGTGGTATCGAGTGAGTAGTAGTGTCTAGTCTGGTGGGGAATCCCATTTTCAGTCGCAAACATTACAGGAGTTACGTAATATATCGACTTCCTCAACTGAGGGTCCTCGACTTCCAGAGAATATCGCGGACGGAAAGACTGGAGGCAGCCAAACTGTTCAAGTCCAAAAAGGCCGTCCGGGAGGCTGAGACAGAGGACAGTGCCCCGCCCGTGGTGTGTGACAGACCCACTCTCGGATACCTCACCACCAACGAACGGGAGGCTCTCAAAGTTGACTGAAATGTGTCATTCTCAGAGGGCTATTATTTTCTCGACTAGTCTTGAAGAGATTGCGAAATTCCAGGAGATACTCGACACAGGGAGACCCCCCGATGGCATATCTCTGGGAGAACTGTTGCGTCATTCCGCTGGACCAGAGAAAACTGAGGATGTTCAGTGAAAGTCCCTGATTTCCCCATTTTGATTAATAAACATTTTTGGGATATCATTTATTAAGATGTTTATAGTCAACTCGACTGAGAGCCGTAGCCACTGCTGTTGGAGAAGGCCGAATGATTAAAAAAGTCTTTGAGTTCTAACTTGAGTTGCCTGCATTCCAGAATGTCGTCAATCTGCCAATATGCACAAGAATACGACCAGTGACGCATCATCAGGCTTGCACGGATTGCTCACATTCGTGGAATCGAAGGAAGGCAGATCGGGGAGTTTGGACAGTAATTTTTGGTCGGAGTTTTTGTATTTTTTATATTTGGAAAATGCGTTCTTTATCGCCCAAGCACGTTGGTTTGTCTCTTTTTTGTCGACCTTTAAATATCAGGAACAGGAGACTTTAATCAAGAAGAGATCAAATGTGTTTATTTTGAGAGCACACCTGTACACATTCGAGTTATCCGGACAGATATTCTCATAAGGGAAATCTCCGGACACAATCGTCACTTGAGTAATGCTAATCAACTCATACACTTCAGCGGGGTGGGAGACACAACTCTTATTTCCACCAACAGATTCCCTGCGCTGAGTGTCCAATATTCAAAGATGAGGTCAGGAAGGCAGGCCGGTTTGGCTTTCTCCGTGACTGAAGATGTCTCCAGTACTTGCCCACTGTTGTCCCCGATAGCTGGAATATAAGCCTGATCTGTTACGGAGTAGTTTAATCGACGACACTCTTGTTTGACCACACAGACATTTTGTAATCACATGTTTAAAGATGTCTTTTCTATTCGAAGGCACTATGAGACATGTGTTTATTCCATTTTGGATAATGTGAGACAGAGTTGTGGAGACTGGATAAGACGTCTGAATGAGACTGGATTCTGATTCTTTCAATAAATTAGCAGGCATCTGGAAACAAGTCATTTGAACGCAAATTTGGTTATATTTGTCGGAGAGCGCCAAAATAAATCGAATTTACACTTTCAAAAACGATTAGCGGATATTGTTTATTTACGGTTTGATGTTAATTACTGTCAAAACAAGTGTTTAGATAAGAGATTTTGCTTTGATTTGACATTTACATATATTTTGGCTGGTAATTTAAATTATAAGTTATTCAAAATTGGATTTGTGAAGCAAATTTTTAATCCCAAGCATTGATTGATAGACAAAGGCATAAATAATTTGAAATTAAATATTAATCATTCCTGTCAATATAATACAAATTTACTTATCCAGACATGTTACGATTTCTGACTCACTTCGTTTTATAAAAAATCAATAGGTTCTTTCACTGATGTTTATTTTACGGTTTTCTTTGTTTTCTGGGGTCTGCAAAAAAATCCTGAGGTACGAGAAATTTTTAAATGTCTACCATCCAACTCGTTATATTCATCTACTGTCTAGATTTCTGGTAAGACTTTATAGGAGAATTCATCGTGGAGAATGGATGTTCATAGCCGAATGTTTTGTTTCCATACAATAAAGAGTGTCTGTCTGTGATAGAGTGAAAAAATTTCTGAATATAAGCCCTAAGCTGTGCTAGTCAAAAAAGACTTCAAAAAGCTTGATAAAAAGGCACAACTTTCTATTTGTGGTAAAATTTACAAATTGTAGAACAGGTCAATCCCACTGTAAAGGATACACTAGTTTGGATGTCAAAGATACAAATGTCTGAATAGCTGTGCTGGGTTTTGATAGAGTAAGCAATCAAAATGAAGAATGGAAAACAATTGCTCAAACTGTTACAGAAAAAATTGTTAATAACATCAGTAAATCTGTTTAAAGCAGTAAATAAATACGCGCTATAGTATTTTACTTGACCTTCACTGCACACTTGTAAAATACAGAAAAATTGATTAATTCTCAATCTTCATAATTCCGTACAAGTTATTACAAGATTATCCTGAAGGACAAAAATAATTCGTCTCTCTAAAAACAGTTCAAAAAATAGTTGAATTTAATAATGTTTCTAAAATAGTATTTGACATTAAAAAGCTCAAAGCAACTCCACTAAGAGATTATAAGTTTAACGACGACGAGTTTAGATCGAACTGAAACCCCTTTCCTAATCAAAATTAACAGTTATTATATTAATGACTGCTAGAACGCTGTTCAATTTCAAATTTATCTTCAAATGCTTATTTTTTTGCTCTCTTGTGTCTAATTCTTGTTTAAGCATCCGAGTTTCACTTTATTAGAAAGCACCAAGTTGTGTCAACGGACCATGTGAAAAGATCGGCCAATTCTTGGCGATAATTTGATTTATTGGGATATCTCACGAGTCACCATTTTGACGACGTTCCAGAATCAAATTTTGGAAAAGTATATAAGGCACGTAGAGAGATATTGAGTTATTAAATTTTAATTTGTTTCATAACCTTTTCAAAATTAAAATTCAACGTCTGTTTTGGCTTGTTTTATTTAATGGGTTGATTAAACGGTAGGAAGCTCGACAGACCATTTTGAGACCCGTTTTTTCCGGAGTCCGTATATGATGAGATATCCATGACGTCGTTACGCGTAAAACTCGAACGGAGTTTAAAGCAGAGGCAGCCGGTTGGATTTGAACCCAAAACCATGTACCCACCCGAACATCGTCAAATGACCCGGTTTCCAAAGGCAACGAAGGAAGAAACTTCCCTGAGTGAAACCATAGAATCGGACTCGAGAACAACCATAAAAGTGCCCTGCACAGTAAAATGGATAAATGTGCCCGGATGTTGTTAATGAGGACGACAAATGTATCGGAATCATGTCCGATGATCTTCTCATTGTATACATTGTCATCTTGAAAATATAAAAATTATGTTCTTTCCTAAAATGCAGCAGGAATAATTCAACCATTGGACTTGGGAATTATCAAAACATTTAAAGTGCACTTTAATAAACACAAATTATTTTATCTCACTAAAATTTTGCAAACAGACAAAGTTTCGGTTTATGAATCCTATAAACATTTAAATCTTAAGGACACTGTTTTTTATAAAAATGGCTTGGAAAGACGTATGCTCGAAAACTATTGAAAATTGCTTTAAAAAAACTGAAAAATAGATTTTTATGAACAATCTACAGATAAAATTTTAATTGATGAAGTGATCATTAAAAAAAAGATATTTATAATCCTATTCAAATTGAAGAATTCATTTCTATAAATTTTTAGAAGAAAATGCAATTAGCGAAGAAAATAATTTCGATAATGAAGATCAAGAACAACCTCAGATCAAAATTTTCCTTCAAATGAACAAACATAGTCATCTCACTAGAATGAAATTGGTGTAAAATAAGAGAATTGAGACGTCACAATCAAAATTGTCGAAAACGAAGAATATGTGCGTCTAATTACTTCAATGATTATTTAAAATTTAAAAAACTGAAAAGACATTACTTCAATTTGAAGATTTGGAGAAAAAATCAAAATATAAAGAGACACAAATGGGACTGGAATATACTTTGATAAAAAAGCATAATTCTTTGTTAAAATAAAATTAATTTTTTCAATTACGTCAATTTTGGCTATTTTGAATTATTAAACAGTTTTTTTAAAAAATAAACAGTTTACTCACATTCAAAAATTATTGATTATATTCTGAAATTCGCTATTTCTCAAATTCGCCGCAAAAATGACGGAACCAAAAATAGCGAATTTGGGAGTATTCGGTAAATTTCATAAGATTTTCCGTGGACAAATGTTATGCAATTAACCGATTTCTACTGTACATGTTAATTTTAATAAGGTTTCAGATTTATTAATATTTCTTCTATAGTGTTTATCCTTAAATTTTATATTCAAAATAGCACGCCTTTTTTTACATTCTTGTTTGATATCTAAGATGTCTTCTCGCTCAAATAAGAATAGTCATCATTACCAAAACGAATATTTAAAATATGGGTTTATTCAAAGTACTGAAGAAACAAAACAGTCTTAATGTCTTATTTGTTAATGTTCTTTCTCAAATGAGGCGATGAAGCCATCAGGATTACAGGATTATTTAAAACGCAAGCACCCGGATAAAATGTCAAAGCCGATTGAATATTTTCAAACTTTAAAATAAATTTTGAAAATAAGAAAACGATCTAATCGTTATTTACATTTGATTTATTGTTTTATATTTTGATTTTTAAGTTATATACAAAAAAACAACAAATTAAGGGACAATGCACAAAAATTTTGTAATTGTACGTGGACAGGTGGCGATAAAATATCTAAGGGGGCGATGAACAAAAAAAGGTTGAGAATGCCTAAATTATATAATGAAGACAACGCTCATATGCAAATACTAGTTTTGTTCTGTTTTTTTTTAAATATTATAGGAATCAGTACATATGAAAGCATACGACCTGATAGATGCTTTAACACGCTTTTTGAAATCACGCGGATACTTTATTTGGCAACGCTACTTTAATTATATCGATAATTTCTCGATAATCCGGAGCTTACTATAATCTGTTGATAAAGTTTTTGGTGAAAAGGAACTCAAGAAAGCGTGGACCTGACTGTTCATAGTCATCTTGATGCCTCGGGCAATTGCAATTACAATAATGGACCCCCACAGACCCCTTCAACTTTGATTCCCATGAAAGCTATCTGCGAGTCGATTGACTCTTAATTCAAGTTGATGCAAATAATTGTAAACCAATCGATGCGAGACAACAGACAAGAAAGATATCTTCTCAATATGTAGAATTTGAAAGAATCTCAACAACAATCACAGACCAGATTCGAATTCTAAACAAAAAGATGTCTATTGCAAATTCAAGACGACAATATGGAATTGATCATCGGAAGTTTGAGTTGAATTGAAGGTCGTTCTACAGAATTAAAACCTACATTCTAACTCTGATAATGCTCAGATTGATTGTTTCGACACATCTGATTGTCTCAAATTTTGGATGGACGTTTGGAAGAAAAAGGATAAAAATGATTTAAGTTTTGGAGTGAATAAAAGAGTTACTGGAGCTGAACACCACGATTCCAACATCAATGACGAGTTTTAATTTAATTGAATCCCTTTCTAACTGGAGAACTCCGAGATGTGATTGTGTATACAACTTTTTCATCAAAAAATTGGATTCTCTTCACAAATTCCTATTTCAAGAAATCATAAATATTATTAACGGAACTATACCATTTACAACTCTATTTTGCAAGTACGAAATTTAATTTGCGGCTAGGAAAATCAATTTTGCAAGTAGGAATATTACTTTAGCAAATTAGTCACAAATATATAATTTTAAGTGCAGAAGAAGCTCATATACAGGGGAGTCCTGTAAAACATGGTTTAAGCAACTTATTAATGAAGTGATGCATCAGGAGTTACAATCCTCATTCGTAATTGATAATGCTCTTATTCACAGTTAACTTGAATTTTCCCAGTCGCAAAATTCATTACTATTTACAAAAATGATTTTCTAACGCAAAACCAGATTCTTACATGCAAAATTGACATCTTGACTGCAAATTTAATTTCCAGATTGCAAAAATGATATTCTCAGCTGCAAAATTGACTTGTAAATGGTATAGTCACCCGCAAAATTGATTGACCCAATGAACTCAGACCGATTACATGTATGCCATGTTTGTACAAACTGGTTACAAATGTGTGATGAAAAATTTGCCATATATACTTACAACTTGATAACAGAGTACCAGCTTGGAACTAAACGACATTGTCAAGGAGCAAAAGAACTCGCACTTTTGGAGAGATGCATCAACAGAGCACACAATAATAAATTATTTTGCGCATGGATCGACGTCAAGAAAGCATTTAACTCAGTTAGTCATGACTTTTTTGTCGAAATCCTGGAAAACTCTGAACTGCCTAATTGGATAATTTTTTTTTGATGATAAATATTTTTATTACGAAAAAAGAATTCGGTCAAGTGTTGAATTGAAAAAATTGCGCAAATGCAAACGGACTGGGATGTATTGGTTGATTTTGAGTGATGGCTCGCCAGTCTGAATGACACAACACCACCACCTTCCTTTATCAACTGCTTGAGTAGGGAGGACTACTTGATTTTTGAACGTCATTAATGGGTCGAATGTAACTCCAAGGATTGAAGGGTTCCCTTTAACTGGGATTAGTTCCCAGAAAATTTTGATGCTAAAGTTTTCCTCGGTATTGAATCGAATGCTTTTTCGATATCCAGAGCGACTAACAGTGTTCTTTGATGTGGTTTTGAATAGTTCAGTCAATCTGAGATGAACATCGTAAGATATGTACAAGTTGAACGATCTCTTCTGAATCCATGTTGAAAACTGGGTAATTCTAACAAAAGAGTAATTTTGTTGAGAATTAGTTTTTCCAATGTTCTTGAGAATCCACAAAGAATTGATACAGGACAATAACACCGTGGAATGTTCAGAGATTTGTCCTTTTTGGTATCGGGTGTATGAGTGATTTTTTCCATAATGACGGAGTAATTGAAAACTTGGGTAAAGGCTTCGATTCCCACCGGCCCCAAGTGTTTTAATTCATTAATTGAAATATCGTCAGCTCCTATTGACCTTGTATTCTCATGTATTCAATTACATGAAAAGTATCTAAGAGTTTAAAGTATTCATTTTATTGATATTTTGTCTTCTTGTGTTTCGGTTCATGTTCCATTTCAAATACGGTTTGTGACTGATGCTAGCATAAAATTTCATTAGTGTGTCAGGGGTGACACTTGGTGTATGGTGGCTGGGTATCTTTTTGAGTTTCCGTAAGGTTTTCCATAACGACGATGTTCGGTCATAAAATAGAATTACGCTGAGAATCGAATATTTGAAAGAAAAATTGCGCAATTGCAAACTGACTGGGATGTATTGGCTGCTTTTGAGTATTGCCTGTTCAAGTTAATTATAAATACGCAATTTAGTCGGTGCCGATGTGACCATAATCAGTTATTCGAACGACATTAAGATAAATGAAAGCTTTTCAGCCACCTGCAAGTCGAGCACTGACAAAATGACTTACTGGCAGTTCAAAGGACAAAACATAAGCAACTACAAGGACATTTACTCGTTCCCAGTTGAGGACAATGAAATCATTTTCATTCCCAAAATGAGAGAAGACTTGTTTGGAAATTACACGTGCAAGGACGGACAATCACAGAAAACAATAGAATTATACAACTATGGTTGTACTTTTTATAATCAATATTATTAATTAATAATTGGTAGACGAGACATTCGGAATATTCGGATGTGTTGACACAGTGGTGACTGCCCGACTCCGGGACCATTTGATTCCCTGCAGAATAGAAGTCCGTCATAATCTCGAAGGTCGAATTTTTTGGATTAAGGACATCCAATTATTGAGTGAATTATATCCTTGCAATACTCACAGACAACACGGCCAAAATAAGCATAAACGACGACGGAATTGTCATCAAAGACTTTACTTGGGAAGATCAAGGGCTATACCAAGTCTCAGTGTACACTAATCGGAACGTCAATCTCCACCTGAAAGTACGAGTCACTCTCGCTAGTAAGCCCTCGTGAGCTCAAATATGCAGTTGTACCCGAAGTCTCAATAACTGGGATTGAACTGCTGGTTGGAAGGACGCAGTTGCTGAACTGTATTATCAGATCGCCACGGGAAGTGCAGTTCGATTTTGTTAGCCCTTTTTGGATTACAGTAAGTCAGTGGCTTGACGGGTAGAGAAATAAAGTTTCAAAATGTGAGAAATATTTTGGATTAGTCGAATGCCGAACGACACTCACATTGTTTGCTAAAAAACTGGATGCTTATGAAATCAGGTGTAATGCCTCGAACATGTACGGAAGTGAGTCAGAGTCTCATGTGCTTCACCATGTGTGTATGTTCTCCATTGTTATTGTAGCAATTCCTTCCATGCCGCGTCTGAAGACAAAAAACGGGAGATTGTTCTGGGGCTCCCCCGGGCAGTACTCGTCGAACTTCAGTTCACCGAACTACACTTCCTCGACATTGGTCCACGTCGAAGTTTTCTAACATTGTGATTGTGCTAGTCACTCTGCTACTCCATGGACTTAATATTCCCGTCGGGTGTGAGCAGTGCCCTATTCTGTGATTTGGTAAAGTATACGGACGTGTACCTTGTATCAGTGAAAGTATATAACTGGGAGCTTTCGTCTGGCGTGGTGCATGGGGCATTTGAACTGATATGCAAAGATCTTGACCCCTGCAACAACACTATTTTTTAGGACGTCGAAACTATGTTGTTTGATTAAGAAAGATGCTAATTTCTTTTTACGTTAGACTAAAATATGATTACTTTAAACGATATTTAAGTACTTTGCGAGTTTTAGACGAATTTTAATTTCCACGGGGTTTTAAGACATGAATGTCCTTCAAGATAAGTAGTGAATCTGAATGGCCTTCACAGCCAGAAGATGACTTTCCAGAACAATTTATGGCCTTTCCATTCTCTGTAAAACATAAAACTAAATAAAATGGTTAAATGCCACATATTTCGCTCGGAAAAGTCAATCAATGTTTTAGTTTCGAGAACTATCAAAGAAATGATTTTTTAAAGTACATGTGGTTGGACTCCGCAAGTCATGTTGCACCAGAACCAACGGTCTTGGAGAGATTGTTAAGATTAAACATGCATTTAATCATATCGGGTGTATGAGTGATTTTTTCCATAATGACGGAATTTCATTTTTGTTAACTGAGTAATTGAAAACTTGGGTAAGGGCTTCGATTCCCACCGGCCCCAAGTGTTTTAATTCATCAATTGAAATATCGTCAGCTCCTCTTGACCTTATATTTTTCATGTATTTAGTTATGAATTACGCTGAGAATCGAATATTTGAAAGAAAAATGGCGCAAATGCAAACTGACTGGGATGTATTGGCTGCTTTTGAGTATTGCCTGTTCAAGTTAATTATAAATACGCAATTTAGTCGGTGCCGATGTGAACATAATCAGTTATTCGAACTACATTAAGGTAGATGAGAGCTTTTCAGCCACCTGCAAGTCGAGCACTGACAAAATGACTTACTGGCAGTTCAAAGGACAAAACATAAGCAACTTCAAGAACATTTACTCGTTCGTTGTGAAGGGCCAAGAAATCTTTTTCATTTCCAGACTAAGAGAAGACTTGTTTGGAAATTACACGTGCAATGACGGACATTCACAAAAAACAATAGAATTATACAACTATGGTTGTACTAATTTTATAATCAATATTATTAATTAATAATTGGGAGACGAGACATTCGGAATATTCGGATGTGTTGACACAGTGGCGACTGCCCGACTCCGGGACCATTTGATTCCCTGCAGAATAGAAGTCCGTAGTAATCTTGAAGGTCTGGTTTTTTGGAAGAAGGACAACCAATTATTGGGTGAATTATATCGTTGCAATACTCACAGAAAATACGTCCAAAATAAGCATAAACGACGACGGAATTGTCATCAAAAACTTTACTTGGCAAGATCAAGGCTTATACCAAGTCTCAGTGTACACGAATCATAACGTCAATCTCGACCTGCAACTACGAGTCACCCTCGCTAGTAAGCCCACGTGACCTCGAATATGCAGTTGTACCCGAAGTCTCAATAATTGGTCACAATATGGGGATTGGAAGGGGACAGGCGTTTATCTGTAAGATCAGTTCGCCACTGGAAGTGCAGTTCGATTTTGTATCCCCTATATGGATTACAGTAAGTCAGTGACTTGACGGGTAGAGAAATAAAGTTTCAAAATGTGAGAAATATTTTGGAGTAGTCGAATGCCGAGCGACACTCACCTTGATATCTTCAGAAGAGGATACTTATAATATGACGTGTAATGCCTCGAACGTGTACGGAAATGATTCAACGTCTTTTTTGGTTTCCACTCTGCGTATGTCCTCCACTCTTGTTTTAGCAATTCCCTCCATGCCGACACTGTGGTTAGAAAACGAGAGACTCTTCTGGGGCTCTTCCAGTCAGTATTCTTCGAACCTGAGTTCACCGAACTACACTTCCTCGACATTGATCCACGTCGAAGTTTGCTGACATTGTGATTGTGCTAGTCATTCTGCCCTTACTCCAAGGACTTTATATTCCCATCGGGTGTGATCAGTGCCAGATTCTGTGATCTGGTTTACTATACGGACTGGTACACTGTAGCAGTGACTGCATACAAGTGGGGGGTTGCGTCTGAGGTGGCGTATGGGTATTATATGCTGTCATGTGTTGATCGTTCTTATCCCTGCCGCTACCCACTCTAAGAGGACCTTGGTTATTGATTCCGTGGTTAAGATTCTTTTTTACTTTGGGCTAAAATATGTTTACTTTAAACGATATTTAATCAAACAAAACTCAATGAAAAAACTCGATGTTAAGTTATTATTTTACCATAAATCTATAATAAATAACAATTAAATACCAATGGGACCTCTGTGACTGATGTTTTTTGACCAAAGATTTGATATCTAGCTCTATTTGTGTTATTTTTAAACGAATATCTCCTCTAATGGACACATCCAATCTGTTTCGTTCTTTATTTACAATTCGATATAGAATGCTAAATCCACGTTCAACACCGTATGGTGTCGGAAAATAGAGTAGCAATTGTGCTATTTCGTTCCACAATTTTGGATAAGTCTCTTTCACTTTGATATTTTGACAAAAAATAACTGACGTTTTTGAATCTTCATAGTATAGTTTTAATTCTGGATTGAATTATAAAGTAATTAATTCCTCTTGAATATTTTCTTTTTCTTCTGGCTTCGACAAAAATAGATTAATCATCTAAGATGGAATTTCTAATTCAAGAATATTTTGGAATCGGCGAATAAATCTTTTTCTATAGTGAATAAACGTTGCAAAAAGTTGTTAATATCTTTATCATCAAATGTTTGATAAATTGATTGGAATTCGGAAATGTTATAATAATTTATTTTTTTCAAGTTGTATTTATATAACTCATTTTTTCGATAAATATTTGAATAATTCTTTTGCAATCTATTAACGTGAAATACTTTCCCTGAAGTCCTAATGAAATTTCATTAGATTTTCAAAAAATCCACGACAAATAAACAATTTCTTTCTTTTTCGATACAATTAAATCTGCTAAATTTTTGTCACCCTCAGAAGTTAGAAAATTCACGATTGTGTCAAATAATATTAAAAATCGTTCTAATGCATTTTCCTTTGATAACCATCCCACCTATAAAATTGGAAACTATTGTGAAGCACAAGATTTTTTAGCCTCATAGCAAATTTTCTAAGACGATCATAGCTATTTGCTTAGGTTGATGAAATCATTCAACATTGTTTTTTTGTCAAAAATAAATTAATATGAAAAAATCGTTCATACATAATTGTGATTAATTAATCATTGACTTTACATATACATAGCCAATGAAATATTTGACTATATAAATAGAAATGCAAAGTTTCATAATATTATTTTAATGTGAATGCACAGAATGCGTATTATTAATTTCGAATTATGTTTTACGAATTGACAAGGAAAAGAAATAAGCTAGACAACTAATTTCTATGTATAAACAATGCATATTATCATTTGCATTTGATTGAGTTTTTTTTATATATATGAACTTTTATCGATTTCCCAATCCTGGTAATAGACATGTAGAACACTTTTGAAACCTAATGTTGTCTATGTAGAGCGCAATGTATATCAATCACATTAGGCAAATTTTTTTCAAATATGCTGCAAATCCTTTATACTTCCCAACCATAGACATTACGCAAGAAACTAAATTTTCATATTGAATCTTTTTCTCATCCAAAAATAATTTGACTACAGAAAAAATAGAAAATCCAGTAGTATCAGTTTCTAAATATTTGACGAATAATAAATCTTCTGTAAGAAGAGCATGATCGTCAAAATATCTTTTAGCACGAAATAGTTTTTGCTAAATAGTTTAACTAGAAAATATTAATTCGTTGAACAACGCATAAAATTCAAACCACAGTAATAACAACACCCAATGGTTTAACGAGTAATTTAAAAGGGATTATAATTCATTGTATAAAATCCGATGACGAGGGTTTCGTAATATGTTCTTATTTTTACTGAGAATGTTAAGCAAATTGGCCTTGACTATGAGTATGAACATTACATAATAATTCCTGGTAAGCTGCAGAATCAAGAACTGATTAACCGTGTACATGCTGTCGACATGAGTCAAATCTTTGTTGGCGTCTTCCTGCAATGAGGCAGACGAATACAATATATAAATCCGAGCACAGTCTCCTTAGGACGTGTCCCCGATACGTGTGGTAGTTAATGAGTGATTGGTAGCATATGGTAGACAGTCGCTGAATCAAGGACAGTTTATCAATCACCTTCGTCTAAACTAAACAACCATTTCTGATACTTGCGTCCAGTAGCCAAAATTATCGCCTGTCTGGAAGGCTGGGTAGCAGAGTTGGACCCACATCATGACCTGCCAAAGTCACTCTACAAGATACATTCATCACCTGCCTGTTTAATTTAAGCAGAATGTCGTAAAGAAGATTGTTGATTTGACTAATGCGGGTGTTCATCGGGACCATCCGTCGGTAAGGGGCAGCTTGTATTTCCCATCCCCTCTTGTTGGATTTCCAGTCTGATCAGTCCGTCGGGGTCTTTGGAATGGAGACAGTCCATGACTCGCTGAGTCACTTAATGATTATCGTGTCAAATCAAACAATCGTCGTCAATCTCTTCATTCGTCTGAATTATGTTAAATTGACAAAACCGCCAAGTTGTCTTGAATGATGCGACTGATTTCCAAATTGGAGGAAAAATCCGAGAAGTAGGTCTAGTCTCATTTTGTCCCTAAACCTCAATTTTGTTGGAAATGTCGTCGATTCGATCCCTTATTTTGTATTCCAAGTATATTTCCATCTCGAGAGTGACTGACCAATCATACTTTTTTGTCAAGTTTTTGCAATGTAGTTGTCATGTAATATAAACACAATACTACTTAATTAGTATTTTATTCATATTATGTCACCTAAAACAAGTTTATACAAAATTATTATAAAAAATGTTCCGATTATGAGATTCACTAAATAGACTCGTACAATGAAAGAACACATTAAAAAAGACAGAATAATCAGGAGTTACTCTCACTTAGCAATAGTCGATACTCGTCCTGCAACTCCTTCTCCCTGCACCTCTGAGTGGACACCTGATCAATCAAAGACTGCACTCAATCACGCACACAACCTGAATTCGCACGGGAATCGTATTCCCCTCCAAAACACGCAACTTTTCAAACGTGGCCAACTCGATCTTGGCCTGGTCAACCTCAATACTCAATCTCTCCAAATCCTTAACAAATCCCTGTGCCCGAGACTGCACTAAAATAGACCACCCAACCTGATATCCTGCAAAAAGAATGTTCAGTTTATTCTCAATCCTCCCACCCTTGATGACTGCCTTGTTCAAGTGACTCCGCAGTGCCTAACTTGACCATCCCTCACTACCTCCAACTGATGCTCGTACGAATTTATTTTATCCTTAGAACTGAGAAGACTGTGGCGAGTGTAGCGAGTCTGGGCGGGGAGGTACATGAATTGTCCCACACAGTCCTCCCACACACCCTCATACTCCCCCAGGCACACAGCACCCTCTCCCGCCTCCTCCCTCAACAACACCCTCGCCTTACAATGACACGACCACAACCACCTCCTCTAATTCCTCCACATCAAACTCCTCGTAGTGATTATTATTCAGATATTGCTCCCATTTGCCTGCATGTTTACTCCCTCGTGACTCGGTGAGTGCGTCGTAGTGAAGCATTATTAACATCTCCTTCTTGATCAGTTCGTCGGCCTGCCATATCACCACACAACTACCCTCTGCAGGTCATTGAGGGACACCGACTCGTCCTCCCGCAGGACACGCGTGTTTATGTCCGTCGGCCGAGGCAGATTCCGCTGGAATGACTGAGAACGACGACGGAATGTCCTCTCGGCCTCCTCCCGCTCTCTCCTCTACCAATAGACAACCCCCCTCCACCAAAATAGCCGCCTCCACGTCCTCCTGGTCCTCCACGTAGCCAGCACGCCCATTCACTGTGGCCTTACTCTCCTCCACACTGAATGTCAACTCGCACTCATTCTGTGGCCGAGGAAGTTCCTCCAGTGCCCGCAGGAGTTCCCGTCTCCCATAGTTCTGTAAACTGGAGGACAGGCAATACACTTCTGCCCCGACTGGTGGTGTCGTCGATGTCGATTTCCTCGGGGTTGGGTGTCCGGGGCACCACCGATTCTACACCTCTCAACCCACGGCATTACGGAAGGCCGTCTGGACTGAGTGGGGAGTCACCGACTTTTCGAACTTGGTCTCGTGGAGGGGAGTGTTGAGTCCCCCGGCCAAGGGAGTGTCCACGTTGCTCAAGGCGAGGATATTCCGTGCCTCCCTGCTCACGGAGTCGTCCTGCATGGGAGTCCTCGGAGTCACGGCAGGGGTGGCTCCCCCCTCCGAAATAAGCAGATTGGTGAGGTCGGTGGCCGAATTCAACTGGGAGACCGCCCTCTCCCGGGAACTCTCTGCCAAGTGCCCATATTTCACAATCTGCAGTCCACACACCCAACAACCTCCTCCAACTGCTGGTCCCCCACTTGTGGTGCAGGCAACTCCAGTCTCCGTCGTTTGGGCAACTGGCGACTCCCCGAAAGGAGTTCCGAGGGGGGCATTTCGAGTTCCTTCCTCCTCTTCTGCTTGTCCTTGTCTTCATTTTCCTGCAATGGGGGGAGTGGGGCACCCTCTTGTCCGTGATCTTCCTCTGGGTGTCCAAGTCGTACTGTCTGAGGGAGTTAAAGTCGTAGGGCTGGGCCACGAATTCCTCCGCGGACGTGTCGTGGAGTCCCGGCAGTGGCTTCTTCTCGAAGGGAATCTCCAGGTTGTACTCCATCACTCTCTTCCCCCTCCTCTTCTTCTCCTTCACCGTTATTCCCGCCGCCTTCAATTCCCGCGTTTTCTGGAGGGCGGCAAGTCGGCTTTGATGTTAAAAGGGACTCACCGGGCGTCCTGGAGTTGTCTTTCCCGCGCTTTCCTCTTGGCCTTCTTTCCCTGCGTGTTGGCCAGGCGGGCTCTCGCCTCCGACAGCATTTCGAGTTCTGAGGTGACCGACTGACAGCAAACCGTCCTCGTCCATGTCCACAGGGTCGGGTCTGGCTGGCTTGGTCTCCGGGTTGGACTCCAATTCGTTCTTGGTCTTGACAATGTTGGCATCCAGGTTGTTCTGTGCCTTGTCCCTTCCACTATTAGGCCACTCTTACAGCAAGTATTCGTAACGTTCGAAGCACTGGTGGGCAGTCCGACCCACGATGGGGGCAATCGTCCTCCACTGAGTGGGCATCAGTTTGGCCATGTGGAGTAATTTCTCGTCCTCGTCTTTGCTCCACTCGGTCTTCTTTATGGAGGGGTCCAGCCATTCGAACCAGCGGGCTTTGCACTGCTTGGCTGATTTTCGGTGGAGAAGGGAGGCGATTCGGGCCCATTGGTTCTTTCCGTACTTCATTACAGCCGCCTTCAGGATTTCGTCCTTGGAGGGGTAATGTTATGAGGGTACTTCGGTGTTTGTCCATACTCCTCCTTGATTGATATTCGACCCATTCTATGTGTCCACGAGGATGTAAATTGGTTTTAGTTTTTTTATTTATTAATTTATTTAATAAATATAACATACCCGAACAATAAGAATTATTTTTCTACTAATTTTTACTACTTCTCTTTGTCTCCCTTTCCTTGGTGGACACATTTGAAGGGTTTTGTCTTCACCAGTGATGTTATCCCTACTTGTTAAACCGGGACAGATCTCTGTTTTTTATTTGATTAACATTATTTTATTTGAATATTTAATTGGTTTAATAAAACATATAAACATTAAAAGTAAGCGCGATTATTAATTAATTTAGTTGTGTGCACTTAAGAATGCCGAAAGAAAGCACTTTGAACAGTTTCACATCAATATCCACCAAATCCCAGTCCTCAATAAAAGAAAGATCCACAACAAAACTAAGACCTCAAGACAGGGCCTTCCTTTCCTCCCTCTACCGACGAATGAACTCCAGATTAACCCCCACAGCAGACTCTGTGGCACTCTCCAACATCTTCAAAAACTTTTCTGACTCGGATTTGAAGGACCTGGCCCAAAAGGACGCGATGGGCAGACGCCTGGACACTGCTGAGGGCGATTTCCTCATCCCCGACCGACAACGCACAAACACGGCCATTCTGGAGACCAAAATGTCGATGGGCCACACCTCAATGCGGGAAATGCTGCCCAAGAATGCCTACGAGGAAAGACTCAACCACATCCTCTTCAATGGACAGCTCGGGGACAACAATGTGTTCAGATATGGCCATCCCTCCAAAGACAGAGGTCCCCTCCCTCCACCAACATAGATCCCTATATCAGAATGACACAGGCATTGGACAGCATTGTGGATGAGAAGTGTCCGAAGAGTAAGTTGGAGACAATCGAGAGGGAACCCAGCTGTGTGTTCAATTGTCCGGGACTGGCGGATGACTACTGTTGGGTGGCCTAATCGATGGTAGATTTGAACGTGCTGGACTGTTCGATCAGCACAAAAGTGGCGGTGGGGTTGCAGGACTATGTGTATATATGGGACAACTCCACCCGAAGGACGACTCGTCTGTCCACGTCCTCCCAGAATGACAAGACGCTGTGTTCTGTCCGGTGGAGTGTGAGTGGGAGTAGTCTGGCAGTCGGACTGTCGACGGGGAGTGTGGAGATATGGGACATTGCCACATCCCGAGTGGTCCGCTCGATGTGCATGCGGATGGGCAGGATTGCTTCCCTGGCCTGGAATGGCATTGGCCTCACCAGTGGGTCCCGTTCTGGCATGATGTTCAACCACGACCTGAGAGTACGGGACCACAAAGTCCACACCTATTCAAGACATTCCCTCGAGGTGTGTGGACTCAAGTGGGCGGGTGATGGCAGGAGGCTCGTCTCCGGGGGGAACGACGACATTGCCTGTGTGTGGGATGCCCGCAATCTCAATGTCCCCGCCAACGTCTTTGTCCACCAAGCCGCGGTCAAGGCTGTCGATTGGAGTCCTCAAAACACTTCTTTGCTGGCCACGGGAGCAGGGTCAGACGATAAGAAGATTCGTTTGTTCAATGTGTCCCTGGGAAGTGAGATTGCTCAGCACGACACAGGGGAACAGGTGGGATAGGATGGATTGTGTGTTAGGTCTCCGCCGTTGTGTTTTCCAAGGTCAGCAACGAGTTGTTTAGTTCGCATGGATCCCCCGGGAATGAAATAAATGTGTGGAGTCTGCCCAAATTGAAGAATTCCTACAGTATTCCTGGTTGTCTTTCCTTGGTTATTCGTAGCTCACTCTGCCAGGATTCTGGGGATGGTGATGTCCCCCGATGGAAAGATTGTGGCCACTTTATCCTCCGACTGTACTCTAAAGATGTGGGACTGTGTTAGTAGAACTAAGCCCAAAATATCTGCCTTTACAAATCCATTCATTTATTGACGTTTTTATTCATTTTGTGTGTCATTCTAATTGCTACTTTAATTTATTGTTACGTGTGTCTGATTCTTTGTGTCAATAGATTTGCAGGCTAGATTTAATTTTCAATTCCTAAGTTTATTGTTGACGTGAGTTCACTTTTTTAACTTACATTGAGCTGCTCCCTTTTATATTCGATAAAAATTTTGTCTAATGGAGTCTATATCCCAAGAGGGAAAATATCTAGTCGGTCGTGCGCTGGAAGACCCATGCGGGTGGATAATAAGTATGGATCATCCATTCCACTTTACGAAGAAAAGAAGCCTGTTTATTGTTGTTTTCATGAAACGTAACTGTTCACGATTAAAAAACAAGCAAAAATTGCCATTTTGAAGTTCATTGAATCGAATATTGAAGTGCCTTCATAAAAATTTCAGAAATTTTTTTCCGAAAAATATAATGTATCTATTTCTCTTAGATTTATTTATGATTTGAAAATCAGAAAGGAAATGTGTTGAATAACTTAGGATCTGACATTTCTCTTAAAGAATATTTAAAGTTTAGTGAAATCAATAATGATACGATTTCTTTGATTAATTTAATGGATGCTAAAAGAGCCATTTTGAACGATGAAATTATTACTGGGAAGGCCAAAATATTTGATTCGAAACGGTTGCAAAAACACGAAAACAACGTCGTTTTGCACCCACTGGATCAGGGTATAATTAATTGGTGCAAATGCAATTTCATTTCTCTTAACTTTCCAATATTATTCAGAAAATGAAATCTGGGATAAATCTCCATATTGCATACAAAAAATTAAACTTAAAAGATGCAATATTATTCACACATGATGCATGGAACAAGATTGATAATTCCTGAAAATTCAAATTCTTCACACGCGCAAAATGGATTCAAAACATTGAAAGTATAAATCATGAAAATCCTATGATTGAAAATTACAAATATATTCTATAAAAAATAAACATAAGTGATCCTTTAGAAGCGAGACTTTATGTCGAAATGAACTACACTGAAAACAAAGAATTTGATTTGAGTGATTTAAAGACAATAGAACAAGAAATTGATAGTGAAGAACCCCTAGAGAAGAATCAGAAAGGTGTAACTTTTAACAAGGCTTCAGTCTTAAAGAAGAATTCTTCGATGCTGAAAATCTAGAATTTATTGAAAAGCTTGGATATTCAATGATCCGAACTCTAAAAAAATAAATTCAAAAATTAGTGATTTTTTTGTTATAAATAATTTTTGCTTTACATTATTAGTGGATGAAAAATCCAATAAGTTTCTCGAATCCCCCAGATTTTGCCGATTCCCGAAATTGGTGGATTCGAAAGACTATACTGTATTCATTTTTTAATTTTGGACCTTCTTAAAAAGTATAATCCGACAATGATAAAGAATTCAAAAATGAAATAGTTATTTTATTATGCCAAGAATTCAACATTTCACAGAAGTTTAGTCGCCAAAAGCACCATCAAAAATAGGGTCAAATTTATTTATTTATTTAAAGACCAAACACGGGTAAGCCAGTTAATTATTATAATCCCCGTGGTCCCCGATTCAAGCGAGGGAGATCCTACTGATAGGTTCGAACCTGCCCACATGAACGGCCTGAGACGACGATGTCCCAGGGTCAGAGATCTAGAAGTCCTTTTTCAATTAGGCCTTGAAGTGCCTCCTGAGCGTTGCCATATCAGATTGGAAGTTCCAACTGACATGGTGGACCCCATAACGCCACGCTAAGACCGGAAGGAAGGTAAGAGATCCCCATTTCCAACTGTGTCGTGCCAGAAGTACTCGTTGCCTCACGGGCAGGGGAACGATAACGAGAATTGACCCCCGGATGAAAACTAGCCTCCTTCGGAATCGAACTCACGACTGTCCAGATCCATTATCCATAGCTTAGTCTTCAGCCAAGGGTCAAATTGAAAGGTGGAACCAAAACCTAACGTGTTGATTAAAAAACGATTTAAAAAGAAAATCACAAATGGTCTACAGGGCTTAATTCAGTTCTCAAATAACTAAAAAAAGTCACGGTTCAACCTATTCCAAGTTACTAATAAGAACTAATGAAACTAATACCATTCAAATTATTAAGAAATCTTGAAAAAAATTGAATCAAAAACGCAAACAAGTGATAAGGAATATAAAAAGAGTACATCATAAATTAAATTTAAAAGAATTCCTAAATAGAGTACTCATAAAAGGGATTACTGTTGTATATACCAATAAAAATTTATTCCCCCAGATTTTATAAAGCACATTTACAGAAGACAAATAGTTAATTCAACGACTAATATGACAAAAACATCCAAGTTGCAAATTAAAAAAATAATATAAAAACACGTTAGACAAACGTGGTAATCTTGCCCTCAGATTTTGACCACACCGCCTCCATGGAAATATAAAATTCGGCCATTTTGTAGCCAAATTGTTTCTGCAGTGAGGGAGAACTAAAATACCAGAAGATTGGCCTTTTCGGGGGTGAGGACATCTCCGGGGGAACACAACTCATAGTCGGCCATCAGTCTCACCTTCCCTGCCATTCTACAGACAAAGCAACCCTTCTCCAGCGACGTGGGGAGTCCGAGCGATCTCAAATAGGCTTCCACTGAGGAGGGGAATTGGTCATAAATTCCCTCCTTTAACGTGACTTGACTTTCCGCGGTAAATCCGGAACGCGGGAAATTGGGGACTCTCATTTCAGTGAAATAACTAGAATGATGGATGAGGGACTACTTCAGAATGTCAGCCTGGGATCGATTGGTAAACAGGAGACCCCTGTCTCTGCATAAAAGATCGCCCATTTTTTGGAGGTCGGGAAATGAGGACAAGGCAATGGCCATCACCTTCTTTTTGCCAAAGAAAATGCTGGAAGGTGAAGAAGGCAGACCAACCGCGAGTCTGCCAGCCCCACTCGAATATTGTGCATTGCAGAATTTAGAAAGTTGTGGGCTGAGAACACAAACAGGCGCTCGTATTTCAAAATTGCTTCTCGAATCTAAAGAAGGCTGTGTTTACGCAAATCACGTTTTCTATGAGCTGTTGCTTATGTTCTGCGCCCTTCTTCTTTGTGTTTGTCAGACAAACTATAATTAATTACAAACACTACTCTTATTTTTTCTTTTGGATTTTGGCATCACACAACAAACGTGCACGTTTATTTATTCATTTTCTTATTCGATAATGTTTTAATAAAACTTATTCTCATTTCACAAATTATCATTTTATTATTTCTTGATTAAATTGTCGCTTACATTACCAAGTAATGTAGACTAAATAATTTTAAAAATTTGTTGAATTGCATTTTTAAAATATTTCCCATCTCATCTATGTACAATTTTTAAAAATGTTTTAATCTTCTATTTTTATCATTAAAACTCTAAAATACAAACCGGTCTACGAATATTTTCCCCTATGCGGCCTTTGCCCGCGGATCATTTGTAACAATGGTACAATTATTTCATAATTAAGTAAATATGGAACAATAAAAAACTCAGTACCAACTCAATAAATATTAGCAGTTAAAATTTTTTTACTCTGCTACCCGGGTTTGCATCCTCATCATGGCGTATTAATACTCATTGGCACTTTCTATTTCGTTTCCCCAATCAATGCCGAACAAGAGGTCAAAAGGCCTTTGTTTTGTAGTTTCGTGGACGGATTTATATGAGTCGTCTAATTAGTGTTTATACTTGATGTTCTTTTCATTGTTTTGTTATAAATTTTACAATTTTAAATGCTAGATTTGATCATTTTAAGTGCTAATTTTGTAATTATAAATGCTAGATTTTGTGATTTTATGGCTAAAAAATTTTTTTAATTGCTAGAAAAAACTTGCCCTTATTAGTAATAACTAGGGCAACCAAAAGTCAATAAAGTCAACTCAACAATAAATAATTATTCTTTCATAAAAATACTAGAAATACAATTTTTATTTTAAAAAAACTTTTATTTTGAAAGTTTTTTTAGGTCAACTTTGTCAATTTTTTCATTTTTAGGTCAACTTTGTCAATTTTTGTGTCATTTTCAGCCACGCTGACTATTATTTCATTGTTGTTGTGATGACAAAGTCGAAAAAATCTATCTACTCGAAAGCCTTGAGAATTATCCAAGAATTTCCCAATGAATTTTCAATTACCCCGGGTGGAGCATTATATTGTAATTTATGCGATATTTGTGTAACATGCCATAAAAAATGGTTTGTTGATAAACACAGATTTACACAGAAACATATTTCACATATAAACGAATCTAAAAAGACGATTCAAACGTTTCTTCCCACCACTGTTAATACGAATGATTTTTCACTAAATCTGACTGAAGCATTTGTTTCAGCAAATATTCCTTTATATAAACTAAGGAACCCTGCATTAATCAATTTTTTCAATACTATCGGATTCGAGTTACCCTCAGAATCCAAATGCCGAAATAATGTCAAAATTTTGGCCGAAAGACGTGTCGATGAGATAATCAGCTTGTTAATTAATGAAAAAATTTTTTTAATCGTGGATGAGACTGACGCTGGTAATGAAAAATATGTAAATATTCTTATTGGGAAAATAACGGATCCCCAAATCAGCTATCTTATTGGTTGTGTACCATTAAATTCTTCGCTTAATGCATCAATTCTATGTCAGATTGTGGATGATACGATTCGATGTGCAAATGTTGAGAGGAAAAATTTTTATTTTTTATTAACCGACGCGGCAAAGTATATGATTTCAGTCGGAAAACACTAAAAAATTTGTATCCTAATTTATTCCACGTAACATGTATTGCACATTTAATTCACAATTGTGCATTAAGGATAAAACTAAATTATCCTGTAGTGGATAACTTAATTGCCTCTATAAAAGGACTTGTTTTGAAAAATAATAGTCGAAGGCAACTATTTGCTGAAATAGGACTACCTCCAGAACCTATTGTTACTAGATGGGGAAGCTGGCTCCGAGCAATCAAGTACTACGCGGAAAATTTTCCCAGAGTGTTGGAAATATGCAATTCGCTAAAAGGAGAATCCATATTGATTCGGAGAGCAATGGAATCAATAAAAAATGAAGGACTTCTTAATGATTTAAAGGAGATATGGAATCAATATTCTCCACTCGTTGATGTTCTTAGTGAAATTGAGTCAAGGAACTTTTCTATCCAAAAAGCATACAATTTTCTGAGAAAACTCGATGTCCAAGAAGATACATGTAAAATAAATGAATATATAAAAAAGAGATTGAACACGAATGAAATTTTAAAAATTGTTAACGGAGATGGAATTTTTTTGCCTTTGGAAAAGTTTCAACTACTCCAGTGTCAGGCCACTACGTGTTCAGTAGAGCGCTTGTTTTCAGTTCTTCATAAAATTTTGGCCAAAGACCGAAATTTTAAAACTGAAAACGTCAAATATTATATGATTCTATATAATTCATGTTTCTAGAAAAAATTATTGCATAAAAATTATCTGAAAAACTTTTTTAGGTCTACATTCTGGTCAACTTTCATCTTTTTTGAATCAATTTTGTTGACTTTATGGAGGTCAATTTTTGCTTTTTTTAGGTCAACTTTGTGGTTGCCCCAGTAATAACAGATTAATGGTTAGTTTTTTTCCTAACATTTAAATCGAATTATGAAATGAAACCAAGGTAGTTACTTTGAATAGAGTTAAAAAATGTTAAGTTTTTTGAATTTTTAGTAATTATCCTCAAGTGTATTGGACGTCTCAAGACCTTGAGAACACACAATCCTCTGGAGACGAGATGGCTCCTCCAGAACGTGTCCCAAGCAATAGTGAGGGGAAACAGGATCGCCATCAATTGAAGTAGTCTATGGTCGACACAACCATAAATAAATAAGACAATTCACAATAAGATTATCTGCAATTATTTTTAATTGTCAGTCAGTAATTAGTGTCAAACTATGTTGGTCATCCTGTTAACCCTGTCAATAAAGGTCGCTCTGGTCGCCAGTGTGGGCTGCCACATAATAGTTGTACAGTGAGAGAGCGTGTTTATTAATTGCTTTTAACAGGTTCACTCCATTCAGTTTTGTAAAATCACAATTTCGATCATTAGTGCTAAATTATTTACGATTCATTAACTTATTAACTTCATTAACTCTCTGTCGATGGTGCCCATCACTCACTATCCAGTTGAGTCAGACAGCGGTCTTCGTCAACGTAGAGGACAGACGAGATTCCTCCCTGGAGTTTACCTCCCAACAGAACAAGAACATGTTAGGCCTATTTAATAACATTGACCAAGACATAGTAAATGCAGACACCTTTCTAATTAGGCTAATAAAGAATAATGTATTGAGCACATGTACAGACCAATGATGGAGAAAAAGTTCGAGAATTACTGACCACTTCCAGAAACAATCTATATTAGACACTCACGGAGCCTGTCAAACGAAATAACACATTCTGAGGTCAAAAGCATTTCACTGTATGAACAACAACAGAGCTTCAGTATGCGACGGAGTTCCGTGGGAATTACTCAAATATGCCCCCAATAGCTTAGCCAATCGGGACAGAAATATTAATACCTATTCAGAAACCAGAAATACGAAGAGGACCGTCTGGAAACATAAGACCGATAATACTGGTCACCACTCTAAGGAAAACTATCAACTATTATTCGAGGCCGTATATCAAAGTCCGTCGATCGATATCTTTCTTGCAGTCGGAGTGGTTATTTTCAAGAAAATATTTGTAAATCTTATTTTTAATTTGTGACCTAATGAATGTACATTTATTTTTGATAATCATCGATTTTGAGTGTTAAAACTTCAGCTAAAACAAATTTTTCAAAAATTGTGAATTTAAAGAATTCAAAATTTTAATTAGTTGAATTTTTGGGATACTTGTAAACCTCGCAATTTATAAATTATTTCAAAACCGACACATTATAATAAATTGTTTGTAAACAACGTGTTTTATGAGTGTGCCGTACCGATCAGCCGCCGACATAAAAAGAACATTTATTGACTTTTTAAAGGGGCTTGGACATTCCTACGTGCACTCCTCGAGTGTGATTCCCCACGACGACCCTTCCCTCCTTTTCACGAACGCGGGAATGAACCAGTTCAAAGACATTTTCCTCGGCACTGTGAATCCAAACACAAGCCTGGGGAAACTCAAGCGAGCAGTCAATTCCCAGAAATGCATTCGGGCGGGCGGGAAGCACAACGACCTGGACGACGTGGGGAAGGACTCGTACCACCACACATTCTTCGAAATGCTGGGAAACTGGTCATTCGGGGACTACTTCAAGGCCGAAATGGCTGCGTGGGCAATCCAATTCCTGGTGGACGAGTTGGGGTTGTTGAGGGACAATTTGTATGTGACGTACTTCGGGGGGGACTCCTCACTCGGCCTTGAACCCGACATTGAGACACGTGACATTTGGATATCCCTGGGGTGAGGATGAGCACTAATGGCAGATTCGCAGAGGGACGAGTGTTGCCTTTCGGAATGAAGGACAACTTTTGGGAGATGGGGGACACAGGGCCGTGCGGGCCGTGCAGTGAGTTGCACTATGACCGAGTGGGGGGAAGGGATGCCTCCCACCTCGTCAACATGGACGACCCCTCCGTCATCGAGATTTGGAATCTCGTCTTCATTCAGTTCAATCGGTGAGTGGTGTGGGTCATTCGGAGAGGGGGATGGGTCATTGACTACTCTCCCCAACCGACATGTCGACACAGGCCTGGGCTTTGAACGAATTGTCTCCATTGTCCAGAACAAACAGTCCAACTACGACACAGATGTGTTCATGCCCTACTTCCACGACATTCAGGAGGTCTGCCCAACCTGTCCATCAGTAGATCTCCCATTGCGAACGTGCCTATTCGGGCAAGTTTGGAGAGGAGGACAGTGGGAGTGTCGACATGGCCTACCGAGTGGTGGCCGACCACATTCGGACGTTGTGTGTGGCCATTGGGGACGGGGGGTGTCCCTCCAACACCGGCAGAGGGTGACCTGTCCATTCATTCCCAGTTATGTGTTGAGGCGCATTCTCCGACGGGCTCTCCACTTTTTTATAACCAAACTGGGGGCCAAAGAAGGGTGTTTCCATCAGCTGGTGGACACTGTGCTCAGAATGATGGGCCAATTCTTCCCTGAGTTGGTTGCGAGGGGGGAGGCCATCAAAGACACGATTGCGCGGGAAGAAAACTTGTTTCTGAAGACGTTGGCGAACGGGGAGACACTTTTGAGGCAGAAAATGAGTGTTTCTGACTCGAACATTCTGTCGGGCAAGTTGGCGTGGAAGTTGTACGACACCTACGGATTCCCCGTGGACTTGACGGCCATAATCGCGGAAGAATATGGTCGGGAGTTGGACATTGCGGGATACGAGGAGTGCAGGCTCGGCTCAGGTCGTTGGGTGCTCGGCTCAAGTCTGCCGAGACTGCCTTCAATCCACGTGCTTTGGATGATCTTTGTAAAAGCATTGCTACGACTGATGACACTCCCAAGTTTAATTATCGGGTCCTCGATGACTGTGTTTATGGTTTCTGTTGGTCTGACATTTTAGAATTTGACGACGTTGATGCCGAGATTTTGGCCATTTATGACCACGGAAGGCGGGAGTTTGTCAGGGAAATGACTGATGGATCGACTGCTCTCACAGTTGTGCTCAATCGTACTTGCTTCTTTGGTGAGCAGGGGGGACAACGAGGGGACAAGGGAGTGCTGTTGGATTGCACCACCTTAGACGTTATTTTTGAATATTCTATTACAGAAAGCATTCGAGGTTAACCAGACTAAAATAAAAGCGGGGTATGTTTTGCATCAGGGATTTGTTGTGGAGAAAAGTCAAATCAGTGTTGGCTTACGAGTCATGTGTAGACTTTGGGCATGTTTTTGTTCTTTTATTTATAGGCAAATCGATTTAGTGTGATGGTTAGCCACACGGCAACACATTTGGTCAATTTTGCACTCAGGAATTTTATTCCCAGTCAGGAGCAGAAGGGTTCCTATGTCGACTCGGATCGCTTTCGATTCGACTTTAATTACACGGTATTATTGATTTGGCGGGAAATGTCAATTTGGTGTTGACCTAATTAGGAGGGGGCATTGTCGAACTACCTCATTCGGGACATTGAGGACATGTCCAACTCGATGGTGACCTCGAAACTGCCGATCTACGAGGGGGAGATGAAGTTGGCGGATGCCTACTCGATTGATGGACTGAGAGCAGTCTTCGAGGAGGTGGAGTGGCACATTCAACTGGCAGACATACCCCAACCCAGCCCGCGTGGTCTCCATCGGCATTCCCGTCAGCGACCTGTCCAAGACGAGTGGAATGACCTACTCAGTCGAGTTGTGTGGTGGCACGTGAGTGGTCGGGCATAATGTCAAGACATGTCAACAATACAGCTCATATCCGACACATTGCCATTGTCGGTGAGGAAGCAGTGGCCAAGGGAATTCGTCGGCTCACTGTTATTACAGGTCCCCATGCCCTGGAGGTTTGTTTGTTGTGAATACCATCAGGCTAAATCACATTCTGCTGAGTTGAGTAAGCGGTTGAAGGCTTTGTCCGATCGAGTGGAGAGTTTGGTGGGGGATGCCTTGGAGAGTGCAATCCTGTCGGAGGAGATTGTGGGCTTCTTATTGGCATGTCTGTCCTGTTAATGTGGCCAGGAGTTGAATGAGGCAGTCATTCCGTACTACGACAAGACGAGGATGCGACAGTCTGCTAGCAGTGCTAAAAAGGTGTTATTCGAACGGCAGAAGGCAATAAACAAGGAATTGACTGCCCAAGTAGTCTTGGTTTGTCAGTCCCACAGCTTGTGTCCTCTCTCAGAACGAGCATGTCGAACGGTCACGGGGAGGCCTCTCCCTACATCCACCTCTTTGAGAGATCTCTGAATTTGAGGGTTTGGAGGAATCGCGGTCATTTGCAGACTTTACAAAACACGGTCAAAAAACTGTTGATGGCTGAGTCGTTCACCCGCCCGACCGCGTTGATGAGTGTGGGGAAGGAGAACATTGAGGCTGCCCTGGCTATTCCCCTCGTTGTCTTTCTGTCTTAATTTGTTAGGAATGCGTCAGTAGAGGGGGGAATGCTTGTGTGTGGGCGGGGAGTGTCACTGACCGTTTTGGTGGAAGGAGTGGAGGGAAGAACGAATTGGCCTGGTTTACACTGACGGACTGTGCTGATGTCGATGCGGTTACTGCGTTGCTCCGTCAGCATCAATTTTTCTGATCTTGGGGTCTCATTAGTTCTTTGGTCATTTGTCTTATTGTTGTGTTCATTTTTCCTCAAATCACATTTCAGACTGTTTATAAAAATTCCAAGGCGAATTTGCTACAAGATGTGGCAGAATGTTAAACAGCGATTATTTGCGTCGCCACAATGACGTGGTGAGGTGCATTCACTTGCACATCTATGGAATAGTCTAGAAAGTTCAAGACCCACTCCGTTCAGTCGGCTGTCTTTAGTGAGGTGGTCGAAATACGGGTGGACACAACGATCAAGACGGATAGTAAAGTCAATAATAATAAACCGGACATTTTTGTCTACGGCAAAGTTCGTGACATCATTGCGCTTATCGAAGTATGGATTTCTTCTCAACAATCTTTGAAGCGTGTGGAAGTAGAGAAATTACATAAATACGATCTTTTGGCAAACGAATTGAGGTTAATCCACAATGTGAATGTCGTACCATTGGTTCTCACATGGGATGGAATAACATTGAATTTTACAAGCACTAATAAAACTCCCTACAAGTCCAAGATTTAACACGTGCATATGTTCAGACTATCGTGATTAAAAAACGCTGGAGAGCATTCGTCCGGAGTACAAACTCTTACCTACAACAGGGAATCATGCAATCAATGAACGACTAAGTGGAGAAAGCAGTCACCACGAGACATCAATTCCGAAAGTTGCAAAACATTTTGAGATTAACATACGACGCCCAGCAAGTGAATTATGTGATCGCGAAATGTATGAAGAAACTCAACATACTCAGAGTTTTCCTTCGAAAATGCAGACAGTGAACGAGCCTCGCCACTCGCCAAACCGTTTATAAACAGTACATGGAACCACAATCAGCTATGCCTGCGGAGCGTGGGGAAATACGATCAGCTACACCAACCGGGAAAAAATTTTAAACAAAACTCTAGAATAACCAAACGAAAAACTAAATGTTGCCACTTTTGAGGACATCTTGCGAAGAAATGGGGGGACGACATACCCAATGACACACCCGCGCGCCCCTACAGGAAATGTGTGGGAACAAGGGAAAAACGTCAGGGAAAAATGAGGACCCTCCTTAGAGAAACTAGAATCACCTGATTAGTTATTTCGTATTTTCAAAGGGTGATCTTGGTTGAATAATTAAAATAATAACCTAATTATTCTATTAACATGGTTGAGTATTAAATTTAATCCTTAGCTATTCAACTTCATCAACTCGAATTACTTCAATCTTTTATGCACATCAAAATATTGTTCAAGGGGACAGTGCATATTAATCATGGTATACCTTTTTTGACATTTTTCAAGGCACTCACCGGAATTTCAGTCATTTTAATAATGTCGATCTCTTCCCACTTTTCCATTGTTTTTGAATGTCAAGGAATTTGTAAAATAATAACATTCCCGTGTGAATATCCCTTTAAGTTTTATTTCACATTCACTGCTATTTTAGCTTACAGTTCTTTGTTTTTGTAAATAAATGTCAGTACCCCTTCATATTGGAACCACTTTTTCCATTTCCTTTACACTTTTATTGCTTGGCTTGTTTGTTGAACATGATTTACTGTCTAATGAAAATTGTGGTCTATCCATTTTTCACAGAAGTTTGTAGAGATATGCTGCCCAGAAAATATGTACTATTCAATTTTTTAAATTTAGGACATACTAGCCTGCTTTGTGCTGATCATTTGCTGGATTCTCGTAAGTATTCGTTGGACACGGTTCATGAATGTTTTGTACAATTTGCCTAGTTCAGTCTATGCGTGTAACAACTACGGAAATAATTGTCGGGTTTTGCAACCTCCCAGTATTACGAGGATGCAAGCGTCTTTGGTATGTTCAGTCGGAAAATATTCTAGTTGTGCGTCTTTATGATTTCATTTCTGCTGATCACCAATTTTTGTCATTTACTCATTAAATTGTTCCGGGAAGATTATTTTAACAAGCAAATTATCCTTAATCAAGACACTCCCTAAACAATATTTTTAATTTAATTTTCCATTTTTTGAGAACAACTTACCTGTACATTTACTTGTTACCTAATACAAACACAACACAAGTTGTCTTGGACCCACAAGAGGAGAATCGAGGAAGCTCAATTAAGAGCGTACAGATTAACTGAACGTTGTCTAACACCAAGCGAGGATGAGGCCGGTTGTGTAGTGCATCGGCATCATGTGACTATTTTGTTCGGTTTTCACCATGGTTTTAATGAATATAGCGATTTATATGGAATAGTGTATACAAGTCAATAATTCCATTAAAAATTGAATTATCCTTTTTAAATTGTGTGGCTGATCTATTAGCAAGTCAAATTGAGTTCCTAGAAGAATTTGAATTTGTCGATAATTTCAAAAAAACCTTATCGGTAAAAACAAAGTTAGTTTCTGTCATAGGAAAGATAAAAAAAGATCAAATTCTTGACTAAAAAAGAATATGAGGACTTAAATACCAATCAGACACTAAAAGAGGAAATTTATTATTATAAAACATTTATAGTAAAAAAAGTTTTTGCTGTGATTGGTTATGCTTGACCCATCTGATACTGAATATCTGATTTGTAGTGCCGAAACTAGCACAAAACCTATAAAAATTACGGCCAAGTAAGATTTGCAGACTCGTGTTTTGTGCTAGTCATCTCTATCTAGAAACAAACTCAAAAATAAATGGGGTTAACGCAATTATCTCCTCTGTTAATGTTGAGATTAATTTTGTCTTTTTTTTCGGACTTTTGCTCTTTTAAAAATAAACATTTTGAGATAAAAGAAATAACTTCACAAATCGACTCCTATGAGAATGGAAGACCTCTTGATGTTATATGGACGATCAGATGAAGAAATGAAGGCAAGGCCCACACGTCCACTACGCGCTTGCGCGAGTACTCGTGAGGAAAATCGGGCCAAAATGAGGAGTTTCCTCGTGCGTGTCGGGATCACGGAATGTTACCTTTTCTGTGTTTTGTGTTCCTAATGTGAACTGTTCTTCACTCAAAAATAAAGTGTGATTGCTTATGTGGTATTATAAAGTACTATAGCTCTCGTGAAAAGACTGTATTATGGCTTCAATCCAATTGACCATGTATGGAAAAAATGATACTAAATTATCACAAAATCCGACAAAAATTAAAATATTTAAAGATTATTAAAACATGGGAGGGAATACCGAGTAGATATGTAGAAATTTCAGTCGTATCAATTAAAAAAAGTGTAGAAGTTTGTGAAAAACTTGAAAAATTAAATTATTTTTTTAAATGGAGAAAGTAGTCATCACGAGACATCAATGAAACTTGTCGAGGACATGGACGCTGTATCCCGACCCATGAGTGTGGCAGAAGATGGTGAATTGGAGGCAAAGAGGAGATAGCCGGAACCAATAGTATCTCCACTTTAGTTAATTTACTAATTTAAACATTTAATAAAATTAATTTTAAGAATTTTATGGAACACGTTTTATAATTCCATATGTGTTTGGTCACGTTTGCAAATCATTTTTAAACAAATTCCATTTGATAAACTTGAAAAAAATTGAGACATCTTTTCAAATATTTTTTTCCGGTTGAGCCTTGTAAATATGTCAGTTTATTTAGCAACCTTCTATCATAAATAAAACTGGTATGACAAATTAACTGTCGGCAAACTTGAATGTTCCCAATTTTGAACTTCTCATAAAATTCGTAAATTAATCTGAAGAATTTTATAACTTGTTGAATTTTTTCCGAGGCCAATTTATAAACTTCTACTCTAAAAATACACTCCATGTAATAAAAAACCGGATTTTCAAGTTTGCATGTTTTTACTAGTATTTTTTTAAATGTATATCAATTTTTAAATTACTTTTCAGCAATCGTTTGTTGTATCTTTTTACTATTTTTAAATTTTTTTTTTTTTTTAAATACATTTTTTTTTTTTAAATACTTTTCAGCAATCGTTTGTTGTATCTTTTTACTATTTAAAAAAATTTTTTTTTTTATTTTTAAAATTATAATGTATATTTGAGTAATTGATCTTGATAAAATCTTAGCGTGTATTAAAAAACCGGATTTTTTTGATTAGTCGTTGCTAAGCCAATTTTTAGGTATTTAAAAATGCTTGATAAAATCACAAGGAAAGACTCTAGCTCTCATTCAATTAAATGGACACAAAAGAAGATTGTTGAGGAGCTGAATATTCCAACTTCGACTCTCAATGATTTTCTGAATAAGTTAAATAAAAAAGGGACTGTTGATCGTATACCTGGTTCTGGAAGACCCAAAAAGCTCTCTAACTCAGATATTTGTAAACTTGTCAACATTGTGAAAGAAAATCCAAAAAAACACTGGCCAACCTGAAAGAAGAAGTCTTCGATTTTACAGGAAAAGTTGTCTGCAAAAAAACAATAAGCAATTATCTACATGAAAATCATTACAAAGCATGTGTGTGTAAAAGAAAACCTTTTTTAGCAAAAAAAATAGTGAAAAACAATACGAGCTTTCAATAATCTTTTCTGCTATAAGCAATGAAACGTGGAGAACTGTTATATAGCCTGACGAGGCTTCCTTTGAAATTTTTTCATCTAAAAAAATAAAATTTTGCTTTAGAAAAAAATAAAGCCTTAAATTATGCCCATTTAACTCCAACTTTGAAGTTTGGTGGTGGAAGAATTATGGTATGGGGTTGTATCTCCTATCATGGAAAGGGGAATTTGGTTATAGTAAATGAAAAAATAAATTCTGCTGTATATATCAACATTTTAATAAATAATTTGTGAAAATCAGTAGATAAAATGGGGCTAAATCGTTTTATTTTCCAATAAGATTTGGCCCCCTGTCATAATTCACGAAGAACAAAACAATTTTTGAATGAGAAAAAATTGAATTATTAAATTGGGCAATACAATCACCAGATTTGAACCCAATTGAACATGTGTGGAGCTACATAAAGGAAGAATTGAGTAAAAAAATGCTGCATAGTAAAAAAGATTTATGCGAAAATATCATAAAAATTTGGGACGAAATACCAATGGAATTTGTGAGAAAATTAACTGAAAGCATGCCAAAAAGAAGCATTGAGCTTTATAAGGCAAATAGAGGACACATTAATTATTAATCATTTGACTTTTTTTCTAATCCGGTTTTTTTTACACAGAAAAAAATTAATATAATCAGTTTAGCTGTACAAAAAGATTATTGAAAAATTATAAAAAGAAAAGTTACGAAGATTATCATTATAAATTAAAAAAAAGTCTAAAATTAAAAACAGAATATCAAAAAATTAAGCATTTGAAAATCCGGTTTTTTATTACATGGAGTGTATCCTTAATGATTATTGTAATATTGATTGAAATAAAATAAACACCAGTTGTCTATTCTTTGTAATATTTTTAATATTTCAAGGGCTCATAAGCACTCCAAAACATCAAATCACGAAGTCTTCATTACACAGAATCGCACAAGTTCCCGACGTGGAACGTTAAAGGATTAATTAAGGGGATACTTAGTCTTAAAACGGGAAATAAGTCGACTTAATTGGATAACCTAGTCTAACTTCCCGAGTAGTGACAAAATACATGAGAGATAAAAAATTTTTGATCGGTATTAAAAAATTCGCCGAAAAAGTTGAAATATTTGAAAATTAAATAATTCGCAATATTGGAGTCAATACCGAATGGATAGCCAGAAAATGTATTTATGTCAACGAAATAAATAAATAAATAAAATGTCAACGAAAAGAAAAATTGCGGAAGTTTGTAAAAAAACTTAAAAAATTAAATTATAAGCTTTTCTAATCTTAATGTTAATGCCAAAGAGGCATGTTTTTCAATCTAAAAACACTGATTCTGCATCAATTTTTTTAGATTCCGTTTTATTTCACCAGTTTAATAAAGCACCAACTTAACTCATCATTCTAATCATCTGTTTATTTTTTTCAGAAAACACTTTCAGATCATCTATTCACTGTAGGAGATTTATCACTCGGACTGCCTAGCATTTTGAGCAGCGCCCAGATAGATAACAAATAATACAGACGATAAGGTGTCGCCTTTTGGAATATAAATTTCTATTCCAGTGGATTTACAGATACACAAGTCTGGGAACTTTTAACTATTTCTTGCATGGTTTCTCTACATTCTACGTTTTTCTTTGTAGTTTTAATACAATTGGTCCTTGTTTTATAGGAATATCTCGACGAAATCAGACTGCATTGTTATTTACCTAAATGCCAGGTCTCTTATAAAGTATGAGTATTAGGCACAATCGATTGAATAGTATGTTTTTACTTTTTTAATTGTTTTATTCAGAACTTGCGACAAATGTGTAAATGAAAATCATGTAGCAAAGATCCACAGTCTTGAAACCAGCAATGATTAAAAAAGTTGCACAACATATGAGACGTAAATAAATAAATTTAATGACATCAAAGCAATTGTTAGCTACTACAATGCCTCCAAACAATTTTTCAGCAATTATTTAAACCAGAATAGGCTTGACTTGCAAAAATGCTTATTTTGATATCTGTTAAAAAGAATAGAAAACAAATTATTCCACAAATCGTTCAAAAGTTAAATATTGCCATCTGCATTTTAATATCGTTTGATTCATCAATTCATTCACATTTTATTCATAGTCAAATGTTGTTTCAAATTATCTTAAGAATAATATTGGCTATTTATTGATAAATATTCCAAAACAAAACAGGTTAAAAAGGATCCTTAAAGAAAAGAGACAATAAATATATGTAAAAAGTAATATAAAATCAAGAAAGACTGTCAATCAAATCACGAAAGGAGCAAACCAAGCGATGAACAAGTGAGTGATTGCCAATAGCCGACTATTATGAGGAGAAGACAATACCTCATCAAACTCATTTCTCAACATTCTACTAAGCCTCTCAATTATTGACTGAGTGGAAGAGAGAAAATTCCTCAGAGAATAATTAGCAGTAACCCTTTCAGCATAATACTTGCAGCCTGGCAGTTATAAGAGAACTCATACACTCCAACAAGTCACAGCATCTCTCCTCGACGGACTGGACAGTGCTGACACAGGCAGTCCACCCTTGGATGTGGAGTTGATGGTTCAAACACTTGCTCATATATTCCAACAACTATAATCAGCCACCACCCCACCACCAATAAATACTCCTCTGCACAAAAACAAGAGCCATCCACCACTTTCCTCTGCAGAGTGGACAGTGTGGCATAGAGGAGGAGACCGTCCTTTCCGTCCTCCACACACGTCTTTTCGTGACGAACACACAACTCCATCAATTTGGCTGTGTGGTCTCCACTCGGGAGGGAGGCCAAGGACAACAAGATTTCGAGATCTCTGAATTTGTGGTTTATATCAAGGAGTCGTTGATATGCTTGAATGGCCAGACTGACCTGAGTGGTGTCGACAGTGAGCTGGAATACTGAGACGAGGGGAGTACATATAACACATTCTCCCACACTTTGGGGTTGTCGTAGTCCAGACGGGCTGCCTCCTGGGCCATTCGAATGCACCTCTTCTTACTACGAGTAGACAGACACAAATACTCGGTGTCGTACTGCATTACACACACTGACAAATTGGTCCACGCTTTGGAACTCTACAATATTGACAGACAGACCTCGTTCTCTATTCGAATGCAGGCCAGGAAGCATTTGGCGGCCTCTTTGAAGAGGACTCGGCCATGCAGGCACAGCCATAGGAAAACCAGACATAGTACTGCATTACTAACACCACCAACCATCAACGAATTAATTTCCACTGCTCGACGGAAGTAGGGAATGGACTCCTTGGTTTGTGTCCGGTGGAAGTGCAGAAATGCCAGTCCTCGCTGAGCCGCCCCGGACTTGTGCCCCGACAGTTCCCAGGCTCGGTGGTAGTGCTCAGCCTCCTTGGTCACACACCCCAAGTAGCACAACAGAGCAGGCGTCTCCTTTTCTGCAATCCGCCGTCTTATCAACTCCTCTGCCTACAATAAAGGACTGCCCGACCTTCGCTCTCTGCTCGAGGTGTCCATAACACTCGATGAGGTCATCCCACTTCTCCAGACTCTCCAACAACTCGAGGGCGGAGGAGTACAGTCCTCCACTCATATAAACACGACATAATTTGCACTACAGTCAGACCCCCGCGTACTCTAATGCAGTAGAGGGAGGGTGGACGAATCGAAAAGAAGTGTGCCAGGGTGAATGCTGTACTTCGAGGTTTGACCAACTCCTGCCAATGTGAGCACAGGCCACCTCCAGTTGCATCAATGCTCTCTGAATTCTGTTGGGGGAGGACAGTTCGACCAGACACCGAGTGAAGAGGACTGCCGCGTGGGCAAACACGTTCAAATCGAGACTCAGGAGGGTCTGTGGGTGAGAGGACACAATACTTGGCAATATGCAGACACAATCATGTCCTGAGTGGCATCCCGAGCTCGCCGACTCAGTTCATGTCGACTGGATGTTAATCAGGCACATACGCTTCGAAGAGGACGAGGGCCACTTCGGAGGGGGACAGAAAGGGGACTGGGGGCATCTCCACTGAAGGCTTCATTTTCTCCAGGAGAACGTCGTCATTGAGGGGAATATCCTGAATGGGGGAGGGGGAATGTGGGGGGAATGGAGGGACTGTGTCGGCAGATCGACGAATGAGCACCACCAGCTGGGTCACGTCGAATGTTTGGTGGAGAGTAGTCCGCCCAGGCACACCTGAGGGTCACCACAACACCCGACCAGTCGACTCGACCGTGATCTCCTTCTTTTGGTGGATGGTTTGGAGAACTTTGTTCAGTTTGTCCCATTCGAAGTATTCCTCGTAGATATATCCCATCTCCAACAAAAAGTCCAACTCGGTGGTGCCCTCCTGGGACATGAAACAGGGATATTCGGGGGAGTGGGTGACTGGGCATTACACAGACACTCACTTGAGTCGACCAAGTGGAGGCATTTGTCCTTCAAGAGGGGGGACAGTTCAGAGAGAGTGCTTTGGAGAAGAACGAGCACTCGCAGTCTCCACAACATCATTCTCTACTCTTAGGCATGTGCATTACAGTCGACTGGGATGGCTGGTTCACCAACAGATAGGCCACTGAGAGGGCGGGAAAATTATATCCTGGAGTGAGGTTCTCTCCGTTTGAACATAGGAGGGCTTCCATTGAATGTGAGTCAATCTGGGCTATAAATGTGGTCTTTTACTTTGATGGGGAATGGGGGTGCCTCTTTAGGCCTGGTGGAATAGTTATGTGTGATGAACTCACAGACACATTCCTTTACTGCCTCGACGAGGTCTCTACGAATACCACAAGAGAGTACGTGCTCTGGTTGAGTGCAATAAATGATTTGATGTGTTCCTCTATTTCCTCCACTGTGCTCTCTGTGGGAGGCAATCCCGCAAAAAGTTGATTAAGGTGAATCATCTGGTTGTGCACGTGATAAAGAAATATTATTTGAATAAATATAATTAAAATATTAATTATTTTTAATTTTCTTCCAGTTCTATGAGAACACCGTGGCAATCCTTTGGGTGGAGGAAAATAACTCTACTTCCGTGAGCCCCAATGAAGGGCTTCCGTGATATCGTCCTCACGCCATTATTTCTCAGTCTGGTGACAAACTCGTCCAGACTGGGAACCTTCGAGTCACCAAGAGAGAAATACGCCCAGGCAAATGTGATGGAGTCCCTTTTTCTGCTGGACAAACCGAGATATTGGACTGTCGTCGCCCAGTGGACAAATGAACTGGAATCAGTGGGCAAACCAACCTCGACTTGTGTGTTTAACGAGTTGTTAAAGCAGACTTTTACTCTCTGCGAAGTGACTGGCTGGGGTGAGGGAGTGGAATATTACAGTGAAGAGGGGGGTGGTCAGTGAGAGGAGGTGGTGGAGAATACTCCCGATTTGTTGGGGGGAGGGCACTGCAATGGCCACGTGTTTAAGTTGAGTGATTCCTGTGGAGGACAGAGTGCGGGAAATGACACAGGTAAACATGTTCGAGCAAAATAATCAGTCTTTGTTTATTAAACTAATTAATTTAAGATAAATCAAAATTAATATTTTTAATAGTACAAGTTATTCAAACTGACTTGTATTGTTGTTAATATATTCGTATAAATCATGTCGCCGACAGACACTTTTGAGGTGGAAAGCATTAAGGATAAGAAGGTGGTCAACGGCATCACCCACTATTTGGTCAAGTGGAAGGGGCTCCCCAGGTATTCCGCAATGTCATTTCAGCGACAAAAACACGTGGGAGGCGGAATGTGGCATGTTCTCCCCTAACCTCATCAAAAAATATGAAAATAAATGCAAACAGATTAAGCGGGCCAAAAAAGCAAAGTCGGCCAGTTCAAGTGTGAGGAGACTTGTGGAAGTGAGTCCCACTGGACTGGAGGGGGAGACGGGTTTTAATCGAGGCCTTCTCCCCGAGAGGATTGTCGAACTGCAGAAAATAGAGGGAAGGCCAATGTTCCTGATGAAGTGGTATCCAACCCTGTCGATTGTGCAGGAAGTCGAGTACTCCCCTCTACGACCTGATTCCTGTGTCGGTGGCGAATGCTCGGTGTCCGCAGACGGTCATCTCCTTCTACGAGTCCCGACTGGGTTACTATTGCCAATAAAGTGTGTTTGTTGGGTGTGTCATGTGGCGTGTGTGATCGATAATTGCATAACTCTGTCATATATATAGCCGTAGTGTCGTCCACTCCACCACAGAGTAGTTTTATTATTATTAATGTTCATTTAGTAGTGATGACTGTTATTCGAATATGTTTAGGTCATGGAAGATGACGGAATCAATTCCCGTTATTCCTTTGACGACTCCTTCTACTTCCCCATCACACAGGAGACCGAGGACTACCCCCTTTGGCCACACGACAGTCACTTTCTGCAGTACCCACAACTCCCCGAATGGCCCTATTTCCTCGACTCGAGTGACACCTTCTGCAAACAGGAGGACGTGCCCGAACACACAGACAGGGACTACCGGGAGAAGAGGATGAAGAACAACGAAGTACTCCCCCCTGCCCAACCAGGCTGCCAGGAAGTCCCGGGAGAAGAGGCGGTATAAGGACAACCTCATGTCCTTCAACCACTCTGTGTTGAGTGAGCAGTTGGGGCAGTTGACGTCTTTGTGGGACACCATGCAGAACCACCACTACTTGCTGGCCAACCAGACCGTCGTCTCGGATGTGCTGTTCAAGAACCAGGACATGGGGCCGCACGAGTGCAGAGTGCTCCTCGACAGAGAGAAGGACAAGGTGTGTGCTCATTCACATTCCAGTTGGACTACTCCATCCAAACCAATAAAATGCGCATGGCCGACGACACTTTCTACAGCCAACCAGACATGCCAAAGCCTGATTTGACTGACCTTTATTTTGATAATATATTTTTCTAAGACATTTTCATAGTTCTCTGTGGACTGAAATGGTTTGCAATGACTGAAACGGCTGTTTTTGTATGGGTGAGGAAATGACATGGTCTGATTCCATGACCGCACTGAGGAATTGCAGGTTCCGGATGCGAAGGTGATCTTCCACAGGGAGAATGGTGGTTTCCAGTGGAGATGGTCGGAAGGAGTGAATAACATGCATCCGGCAATTGATCGGAAAGCACCATTTTGGATCCTTTGGAGTTTTTGAATGTTGCTGGATGAAAGAGAGGAGCCCCAAGTGAGGCTAGCGTAGTTAAGGGAGGTCCTGACATATTGTTTGTAGATTATTCTTAGCGTTTCTTTGTCTTGACCGAAGGAGGATCCGGCCACTGCACGGAAGGCATTCCTCTTTTTGTTTACTTTTTTGATTATGTGGTCAACATGAGGGGAGAAGGTAAGAGGTTGGTCGTAGATCAGTTTTTGAGATGGGGAGGCGTTCTCCAAAGATTTTCAACTCTGGATGCTGGTCTAGCTGGCGACGGTCACTGGTGAAGAACGTAACACTGGACTTGGAAGGAGAGGGTGGTTGGTTACAAGCCAAGACTTCAATAAATCCAGATGAGTTTGTAGGCCTGTGGAAGCAGTTGAAATGTTCTTGTTTCTAGCCGCCAAGATCAAATCAGCAGCATAAGACAGGATCAAAGTGTCTTCCAGCTTAGGCAAACTGCTCAGGTGGAGGTTAAACGAGACCGGGGAGAGAGCCGATCCTTGCGGGACTCCATTCGGTAAGTATCGACATGAACAAAGTGCGACCCAGTCTGCCGGATATGAACGACTTGAGCCATTTTTGAATCATTGGGGGAATGTTCGTCGCTGTAATATTGTTTGAAAGAACATGACGGGAAGTCTTGTCGAAGGCTTCTGCAATGTCGATCGTGGCCAGAATTGTGCGAAGTGGAGGTTTGTTGTCATTAAAACCATCCGCAATAAAGTCCGTTAGTTTTGTTAGGTGCGTAGAGGTGGAGTGAGATGGGCGAAACCAGGTTGGTGTGCGGATATATGTGATCCAAAATGAATCTCCCAAACTTTCGAAGCGACACAAAGCAGAGAGATGGGTCGGAAAGAACCTGGATCCCGAGGATTCTTGTTCGAGGGATATATGTGTCAGCGAAGCTACAAGAAGATTACAGAAAAATATAAATAACCTGTGTATATGGCTCAATGCCAATCTGTTGAAAGCAAGCCCGGAAAAGTCTGAGCTAACCTTTTTCACAACTAACAAAAGACTGAGGAATTAGTCGATAAATGTGACCATGGAAGGGAAATCAATTCCTCCAAATAAAACTCTAAAGATACTGGGATCACCTTTGACACCTTTCTAACCTTTACTCCCCATACCGAAAACGTGTTGACGAAATTAAACCTTTTAAAGCATTTCTTGGAAACTTGGAAGACGCCAAAGGAACTTACGGATTAGAGTCTCTATACACCCAATACATTAAACCGACAATTGGTTACGGATGTACAGTATGGGGAAGCAATCTAGCATATTCAAATGTCGAAAAAATCGACAATATTCAAATGGAGATTGTAAACCTCCTAGCGAATGTCACAGGGAACAAAATTCAACCAAATGGACTAGAAGAAATCGTGAAAGAAAACGGTGGAGACCTCAGGAAAAAAGTTCGGGATCCCCGCCCTCTTAGACAATGCGCTGTAGAACACACAGAAAAGATGCGAAGGTTTTTAAAAGAGGCTGGGATCACCTGAAATAGTTAATTATGGTTATGACGTTGTTTTTGTTCCTAATAAATAAATTACGTGTTATAAATTGTTGTTTTTGGTTGCGTCTTGTTGTCCAACATGCGAACAGTCGTTAAAAAGATTAAGATAAATAAAGTATCAATCAACTACCAGGAGAACGGGACTGTTACTCTCTCCAATGTGTACTCGACTCGTCCTCTAAAATCAATTTATATAAATGGTTCCCCAATTGTGCACAAATGGTAGATAAACCACTCGAAATCACACAAATGAAATCAGTATGACCACCCAATATCCCCCTAGTCCACTCCACTCAAGACATCAGTTGTCGTCCAAGTGGGAGATGCGTCCATCAGAGAACAACCAACGTCGACCAAGGAGACTGGTCCTCCCACAAAGAAGACCCACGCGAAATCCTCAGAGAAGCGAAAAAGACCAGGAAAAGAAGGACTGCAATCAACAGTGCTGGATCGGACTGTCCCCTCAAAGAAAGCGAAACCGACGACGAACACGACGGTGGTAATCCGTCCAGCGAGTATTGTGTGTGGTGAACGGACAGACCCTCCGAATGTAATCCCAACTCATACGTGGGTGGGCGTGCACAAGGGAGCCCCCTTCCGATGTGTCCTCGCAGTACTCATTCCTGGTTGTATTGCAGTCCGGTCGGGAGGTTGCCCGGGATGTCTGGTTCAGTCGAGTTCGGTCAGCGGGGGACAGTCCCGTCGAATTGGCCTCGAATGACACTTTCAGTTGTGGGGAGGGGGAGGTTGTGCATGTCGTGGGGTTCTGGCTGGACGAGTATGGCCGGTGGATGGTGACCGTCCTCAAGTATAAGGACTGTCGAGAAGGGTGGCTGCTGGCCACAGGAGAGGACATGGACATTAGTCTGGACAAATTCGGGAAGAAATGTGTGGTGCTCAATCAGAGGGAGTATGCCCGGTTGTGCCAGTCTGTTTATTGGCAGGCTGAGGGGCGGAGTGGTGAGGAAGGAAGTGGGGATTGACAGACAGGACTATGTCAGGTCCAGTTCTATTCTGAGTGGGCCAGTCAGGTCGAAGGAGAGTTATATATCGGAGGACTGTAATACTTTTTATTGTGCAGGTTTTGAGTTGTAATCAGTTGTTTAAATAAATTGAATTAATTATATAATTGACATGAGTTTTGTTGGTTGTTGTTATCCAGCCCTACAATGTAGAAACAAATGCGAGAAACGGGTACATGAATCCCCCTCTCCCCCCTCAGCAGTCCATTGGGCATTTCCCCCACACACTCGTAGTGGACAAGTGCGAACTGATTGTCAGCAACCTGGCCCCCTCAATCACCCCCGAATCGTTATTCTCCCTTTTCACGACAGTCCCCAATGTACGGCCTCCCCCTCACTCAGGTCACCAACTGTCGACTGATGATGGACCAGTCGTGTGGCACCTCCCTCTGCTACGGATTCATTTCCTACGGCACACAGGAACAGTCCCAGAAGGCCATCGACACACTCGACGGGCATGTCGTCGACCAAAAGGCCATCCACGTCAGCTTCTCTCGCTGTCAGACGGGCAAGACTGAACTGCGGAATTTGTACGTGCAGAACCTGCCGCCCTCGTTCATGGAAAACAATTTGAAGATGCTTTTCGAGACATTCGGGCCTGTGCAGTCCCTCAAACTGTTGGTGGACGCCCACGGCATGTCCAAGTGCAGTGGAATGGTCATGTTCTACCACCCTGTGTGTGCAGAGTCGGCCATTGCCGTGCTCAACTGCAAACAAGTACTCCCAGGCACTGACAAACACATAATTGTGCGATATGCCCGACAGTCCTCCGTCAAAGTGACCACTGGCTTCCTCCCCTACTCCCACTATGACTACTTTCGGTATAGTCCTGTTGCCCGGAATGTGCCCCCTGTGCAACACCACTGTGTCTATGTGTCCAACCTAATCCCAGGATCTACTAATCTCCACTTGTACCAACTCTTTTCTCGGTTCGGGGCCATTGCCTCGGTCAATTCCCTCCCAGGCAACACCACCTGGGCGAGTAGTATTGGTTTTGTCAACTTTGTGAAATACGAGGAGGCCTGTGCTGCCGTGGCCGCCCTGAACATGTCCAAGATGGGTGCCTCAGAGGGTAAGACATTGAATGTGTCCTTCAAAAGTGATTTCCGTCGTAATAAATAGCACATATATTACCTTTTACATTGATCGTTATGCTTATTACTATTGCCATATTTATTATTATTCACATAGGACTGCCGAGGACACGGAGGATGTACTTACCTTCCATTTGATGGGTGCCTCAGAGGGTAAGACATTGAATGTGTCCTGCAAAAGTGATTTCCGTCGTAATAAATAGCACATACTTTATGCTCATTACTATATTTAATATTATTCACACCACTATAGGACTGTCGGAGGATGGTGACTTATTGGACAGTCCTCTCAGTTTAGTGTGAGGGCAAACATAGCATATTGATTATCGACTAACAGCTCGGTCAAACAAGAAGAGAGAGACATAATTATTAATTGGGTTAGTGTCCGGTTATTTGTTATCTACAGAGCCAGTCCGTCCTCCGAGGGACCGTCCCTCCGCTAAAATAACATCAGTTACGATACAGATGAGGATTTGCCGGATGTCCGAGAGATTGTTCGGAACAGTGCGAAAATGCAGAATATGATAATTAGTACTGTGATTCCTGTTGTCAGTACATTTTTGTCAACTACACATATCAAATGTCGACAAATAATTACCATCCTGAGCTCCCTCTTGAGACCTCAACTAAAGAATTTAAGGAATTCAAGGATTCACAGTTCGGACGAGTCGAGACATGAGTGATTCGTAACAGCACACATTATCCATATTTAGACGCAACGTATTACTTTATTCAAGTCTATTTCATACATTTATTAGGGTTTACCTCGATAAAATTACAAAATGTTTATTGAACTAAAATAAGATACAACTAATTGTAATTTTTAAACTCATTATACCTGCAACAGTAGACACTTAACTATGGACACGACCAAAGCTCCTTGGCGTTTATTTGGGCACATGTGCTAACTGGGCATTGGAATTAAATCACAAAGACGACAAAGGACATCCACGAACAATTTACTGTTATCTCAAAATATTTTCAACGCAGTAAAAGACAGCAGGGGTATAGCACACAGCTGCGGATAAATGTGATCCATGTGTTGCCTATGTGGGAACTTTATGATAGTTCAATAATGAACTCCTAATTTCGACTGATTAGAACACCGGCTATACTGATTGTTATTTGTGGAGAACATATATTCCCTGCGGACTATTCGTATCTGCATTGATTATTGGATTGACAGAGTCATCGCCGTCGAGTGTATAAAGTAATATTTATAAATATAATTTATTAGTTGTTATACTTGAAATAATCGAAAGCGGTATTGATTCTTCGCAATAGTAATTTCCATGACTGCTTGGGACTACACTTTTTGGGTAATTCCTCTGCCTCCTCCCTCAGAACAACTTTGGGGACTTGACTGACTTTGACGCGAAGGGCATCGACTTTTACGCGCAAGTGAACGAGTTCTGCAAGGACTTTGCGGCAGCCACCAGGAACTACGGGTCCACGCTGAAGTATGGGAGTATTCCAACGGTAGGAAACTGTCGGACAAGTACTACCAAATAAAGCTGCGGGAGTACTGCAAGTTGGTGGGATGTGTTACCCAGTGACGACAGACTGGTCTTCTCTTCCGTGCTCGACTGGACGAGGGAGGTGGGGCAGTTGTTTGAGAAGGTGTTCGAGAATTACAGCCAGAACGACGAAATATTCAAAATGAACATAAACTCCTTCAGAACGAACAACAAGAAGGCAATGTGCTTGTGTCACTCTCAGGCAGAGAAAGCCTACGACTCGACA